>NW_007577850.1:361185-382838 GCF_000690725.1 Stegastes partitus | reverse complement strand
AAATCTGAGCATAAAAACAAATTTTTGAACTGAGCATCTTAAAAGTGAGATTACTAATGCAGATTTTAAGATGCTTGTTAAAGGAATTAACAGATTTAACAGATGATTAATATAAAACGAGACGATCTTCTGGGTTTTTCACAGATATTTTCAGAAAAACTGATGTTAAGTTTGAAGCCAACGACAAAATGTAGTAAAACTTATATTACACCTCCATATTGGTTAAATCAGTAAAAACTTTTCTACGATTGAGTCATTGATTTAAATCTCACATAACGGCACGTTTACTACATTTTGTCAGTTTATTGTTATTGTTTCTGTAAGAGGCACAAACTGGAGCTAGAAAATGAAGCACACCAGACTTCATTCACATTTTGTCTGATTTTACCTCGGCTGCTTCACACGCTGCAGATGTCACATTGCTTGAGCATAAAATTTGATATTTATGTGGAAGTGCGCGGCGCTAAACTCTCGTCTTTGTGTCCCGACAGTCGCCATGTACCTGGGGATCAAAAAGGGGAAAATAAAGACAGTAAACCCCGCTCCCTCAGATTCACTTGGAGTATGAGGACCACCAGCTCCATGGAGCCTTGCGACATCATGCGGGAGATTCGCAAGGTGCTCGACGCCAACAACTGCGACTACGAGCAGCAAGAGAGCTTCCTGCTTCTTTGCGTCCACGGCGACGGCCGGGCCGAGAACCTGGTCCAGTGGGAGATGGAGGTGTGCAAGCTGCCGCGGCTCTCCCTCAACGGCGTCCGCTTCAAACGGATATCCGGATCATCCATCGCTTTCAAAAACATTGCTTCCAAAGTTGCCAACGAGTTAAAGCTATGAACAAAAGGGTTTAAAAAGTATACATATATATGTAAATATCTATATATATATATGTATACATATATATATATATCTAGAAGTATTTAAGCTGTACAATCATCCAAGTAGCAGTTTCCAAATGTCTCCTTTTTTTAAACAAATACAGAGTATGTATTGAATATTATAATGTATAGATTAAGGCTTTTGGCAATAATCACTGAATTACCTACTAATATCTCTGTGGCCACACGGGGTCGACATTATAATATGATTTGTCATGCTGTGAATGTGGACAAAAAAAGCATTTCTGGTCTTATTTATTTCATTTTATTTTCTCTCCTCCTCCTCCTCCTCCTCTCCTGGACAAAGGAAAAAGATGACGTAGCGTTTCTGTTTTCAGTGTAAATAATGTATCTTTACTTTCGAGACGGCTTCACTGCAATACTCCTTTTTTTTTTTTTTTTTTTGTTCTTTTGTATTCCGTTAAAACGTAGAGATGACGGGAGTCTCCGTGTAAATGCCCACATGGTTAAAGGGTCACTCATGTCTCAATTAAAGTGTCTGTCAAACTCCGACGTCCCGACTGATTATTAATGTTTTAATCCTCTGAGCTCCTTCTGTGTCATGTTTACTCACTCTGGGATCATTTGTCACTGCAGTATAACGTCCTGCACCTCCATGGAAGTTAAAGTTACATAAAAACATGATCAACACTTTTCCACAGGTGTTACTAATACTGGGGGGATAAACGGTGGCTCTACTCACGCTTCATATTTTACTACTTGTAGTTTGAATTTGTGTTCATACCTTTAAACAACCAAATCCAAACATTTTTTTCTGTTTTTGCATGATTATTGCACAGAAATTTGTAGTTTTTAACAGAATCTGCTTCAAGCAAACTGTTTTTGGAAAATCATTAGGACAAATAGAATGAAGTGGTTTCCATAAAAATAAAACAATTTTAAGCTTAGAATTAAATTATTGTAGTTGTAGGACTGGCAGTAAGTTTGTTTTTACAGTTTTTGCTCTGATGTTACTGGGTTGTTTATTTCTTTCTTTAAAGCCTTTTAAACTTGGCAGCAAGTTCTTGGAGTTCTGAGAATTAAAGGCAGTTTTTAAACTTTATTTTGAAAAAGGATTAAATATTCCTGTTGTCACTCTTTAATAGAAGAAATAATTGATACTAAAACTAAAAAGACTTAATGAATACAAGCTTCTGCGTTATTAAAATACTATGTTAGAACTCTGAACACAAACTGAGCTGCTGCGTTAGTTTTAGCTGCTGAAATAAGTTTGTTTTCAGAAATTTGAATCACCAAACTTAACATGAAGCCATGAAGTTTAGACCTTGAAGTTCTTCAGAGCTCATTTTCTTCTGGTTGCAGTAATTTTTGGATTTAATTTAAATGGAGGTGAATAAAAAGCATCCTAAGCAGTTTATCAGATTTAGAAGTTTGTCTCCTCCATGCAGCTTCACGCCTCATTGTTTCGAGGCTTCTCCTGCAGAATCAAACACGAGTTCACTCCCTTTAACAAGTTAAAGCAACAGCAGAGATCTCAAGCTGCCAAACACTGAATCCTACATTTCCCAGCGGGCACCTCAGTAGCATCTCTGGTTTTGGCGTGATGAGGTGTTCAGGGTCATTTACTCAGGGTAAACTGTGCTGCGTTCAGGGACCAGCTGGATGAACATCTGGTTTAAGCTGAAGCTGCAGAAGCTCTTTGATCCAAGAATCCAGCGGTGGACGTTGTCATCAAACAGCTGAGAACCTTCATGTTTAGTCAGAACGTCAGACAAATTCAACTTGAACCAAAACGTTTTATTTCATGTCAGATCTCCACCTTACAGGAACAGTTTCACCTTAAATACAGATCCAGACTGTGGTACAGAGCATTCAGGACAGTCAGTCATTCAGGGGAGGAGGGGAGGGGAGGAGGTTTACTTCTGGGCAGGGATCAGGTCGTCGATGGACTGACCCTTCTCCAGCTTCTTCTCCATGTCCACCAGCAGCTTGACGCCGTCCACCACCATCTGCACCAGCTCCACCTCAGAGAAGCCCAGTCTGTCGGCGTTGGAGATGTCAAAGACTCCGCCCACTGCTGCCGTGTCCACGCCGCCTGGCAGGAAACAGGAAGAACAGTTATTACAGATTATCCTGATCCTTTGACGTCTGCAGTCACACAAACATCCTGAAGGAGGAGAACGATCTGAGGCAGCGAGACAAGGATGCAAACGTTCACTAATTTCCATCAGTGATTCTACATCGACTGTAGCTGAGTGGCAGCGTGCTCGGTCGTCTGCCCTTCACCACGAGTCAGCACGAGTCAGCTCCAGTCCTCGTGTGCAGGACATGGATGTTTCAGATTGGACACCAAATATTCACAGGCTCAGATCAGACTGGGGCTGAAGCTAAACTTGATCAGGATCTCCAGCCAGCTCATCTTTTAAATGAGGATCAAACTGGTCCAGAACACAGAACTAAATCTGCCTGACAACAGCAGCAGGTGAAGGTTCTGCTCACCGGTTCCACGTTTCTGCAGCCTCAGCCTCTTGAGAATCTCCTCAAACTTGGCGTGTTTGCTCATGTTGGGCAGCTTGACGTGGACGCCGGCGCGCAGGCCGGTGCCCAGGTTGGACGGGCAGGTGAGCACGTAGCCCAGGTGCTCATTCCACATGAAGGCGTGTCCTCGGTCCTTGAACAGGGTCTCGATCTGAACAGCAGGATGGGGAATGGATGTTAGTGGAGCTCTGGTTAACAGACACTCGGCTGCAGGTCTCATGTGTCATTTCCAACCGACCTTGGTGAGTCCGGTGCAGAAGCGGTTGAACACTTCCTTCATGTTTCCTCCCTTCTGCATGGAGATGACGCGCAGGTGGTCCTCCTCGTTCACCCACACCAGGAATGTCTTGTTGTCGTTGTGCCTGCAGACAGAACATCAGTCGATTGTGTTATTATGAAGCCGGACAGCAGCCTGTTGACACCAGACGGATCAGAGCTGGGCCTCACCAGATGCCCCTGGCGTCGGGCCAGTCCCGGGCCATCCCCGAGGCCAGCAGCAGAGGAGACACCGGCTTGTCGAACAGGAAGTGGTCATCAATGAGCTGCTGCTGCTCGGCGTCCGTCATGTTCTTCAGAGCGTAATATTTCCCCTTCAGGTCTCCAGACAGAGAGTCCAGAGCTGCAGGACGGGTTCAGAGGTCAAACCAGCAGAACACAAAACACCAGAAAACTGTTTGATAGAGTATAAAGTGTTTCTACAGATTCTAACTTTTGCTTTTAGTTTTTGATCTAATATCAGACCAGCTTTAAAAGATTCCTGCACACATCAGCACAAATGGATTTTCAGAAAACTCTACATAAACAGTTGAATAGTGCAACAGTCAGTGTTGTTTTTAAACTGATTTAAATACAGTAAAAAAGTTTAATTTTATAGTGACACAGTGAAGAACCAACGACTAATTCTGTTCTAATAGAGATGACTGAGGAAGACATTATGTACCGTTTTGGTTCAGGTTATTTGATGGTTTTTGGGGGTTTTTTTACAGTCAGGAACTGGTGAAGTTATTTCAGCTGAACTCTGATCTACAGAGCTTCACAGTAAAGTGATCTCAGCTGGATCCTGCTGTCATGATGTAAGTCCAGCTGCTGCCACTAGGGGGCGTCCTCCACTCAGAGACCACGCTGAGCATCACTGTTACATAATGGTGTGTTGTACCTTCGATGGAGAGCTTCTCCACAGCTCGTCTCTCTCCTCGGCTGCAGTGAGGCGGCAGACAGAACCCGCGGATGCTGCGACCCGTCCGCACCCTGGAGCTCAGGACGTAGTTTGGGTCGAGGTCGTCTCCACCCTGAGACAGAACACTGGTGTTAGTCTGGTTCTGCTGTTAGTCAGCTGGTGGTGAACTGAGGCAGAGCTGTGGTACCTTCAGGTTGGCCGAGTTCAGGTCGGTCTTGTGCTTGTCTGAGGGTTTGTATCCTCCGTGCCGGTCCTGGATCACAGGGTCCAGCAGCTCCTTGAACACCTCGTAGGTCTCTTCGTCTCCAGCGACGCAGCCGACGGTCATGATGAAGGGATGACCTGCACAGAGGCAACAGGGTCAGAGGACACGGCAGCATCCTCAGCACTCTGGAGATAAACACAATGTCTGCAAGCAAGTCAGAGAAGATGTGAAGAAACTGAAAGTGATGAAAATATCAGCAAATATCTGTCAAATGAAGTTTGAGCAGATTTACATACAGTAAACAGTGTAGGTTTACAGTTACACAGTGAGTGAATGACTAGTGGTGAAAACACTGATTACTGAGGTTCACATGTTTGGCCTGTTTTGTTTACAGCCAACATGTAAATTCACTTTATTCTCTGATTTTACTGGAAATTATCTGCAATTTAACAAAACAGTGTAAATATGGAGAGTAACAGTTGTGTTGTCATACCATTTTATAATCCTTAACAGAACTGTTTATCTTTTTCTGATATTTTTTTTGCAGTTTTACAGTCCAAACAATGGCCATTATGCAAATAATGGCCTGTTTCTTTACAGTTAATATTTTAATACTTTGTGATTTTACAAGATATTATTTGTAATTTAACAAAACTGGGGTATATTTTAAAATACCAGTGACTGGTTTAAAACCAGTCTAAGAGCCTGGTTCTGTTCAGTGTGAGCCGTGTGCTGCTGTACCAGGATTATCAACCCCTGTCTGGATGACAGCGTCCAGGGTGAAGCCGCTGGCTGTGGCTCTGCCCCTCAGCTCCTTGTACATGTCCAGGGTTAACACCTTGGCCATGTGGCTGTTGTGCTGACTGAGATCTGGGAACTCATCCTCAGCCGACAGCCCCAGCTTGAGCTGCTTCAGATTCTCAGAGCTGAACACAAACACATCTGACCTGAACACTTGATGCTTCACTCAGCTGCAGTAACTCACAGATCAGCTGCTGCATTATGTAACTCTAATCTTTACCACTGGCTGTAAAGCTCCGAGTGGTTCTGATAGTGGAGCTCTGACCGAGTCCCCCCCAACCTCCGTTCATCCCTCAGCAGGTCACAGTGCAAAACACCAGAACCGGGCCGGTTACCTGGGTTGTCCACCCCGGTCTGGATCACGTCGTCCAGGGTGAACCCGCTGGGCGTCTGTTTGCTGCGGAGCCGCTCGTACATGGTGGGAGTCAGAACCTTGGCCATGTGGTTGTTGTGTTTGCTCAGGTCCGGAAACTCCTGGTCGGAGGCGAACTTCAGCTTCACCTGGTTGTGCGTGTTACCGAACGGCATGTTTGCTGCCTGCAGCCGGAGGAGGGAGCAGGGAGGCGGCGAGCGGCGGCCGGACGCACCGGGGGGAGCGTGCAGAGAACCGGGAAGAATTCAGCAGAGAACCGAGTGAACAAAGAGTCCATCAAACATCTTCTAGTCAAACTAGTCTGATGTTAACATGGGATCAGTGTGGATGAGTTGAAGCGCCTCCTGTGTGACCGCCCGCTGACCTACCTGCTGTTGTCGGACTTGAGGACTACTACTACTACCGGGTGTCGACACGAAGATCCCTATGGTTCCAGCCGAGGAGCTTCCAGCCTCCGCAGCGTCCAGCAGCTCTCCGCTGCCTCCCCGCAGCTCGCAGCTTTTATAGGCGCCCGTCGGCTCCCATTGGCCGCTATTTGTATCCATTCATTCCATTGGACGCTGCTGCAGCCTCATCTCACTACCAAACAACCATCTGCACAGTTTGCTGATAAATTACAATTATTTAATCATATCTAAACATTTTGAGCCTTATAAAGATTGCTCTCCAATGCACAGATTGCAGTGATGTGAATTAAATCAAATTTTACGTGAAAAGGTGAAAACAGGTTCCATCTCCACACTGAGCACCAAATCAGACCTGTGTGTGTTTTCAGTCATCAGGGATCAAATTAAATGAGAAAAGTTGATGGTACAGGAGAATAAAAGGCACCACAGGATGCCTGAGAGCCTTCCTGAATTATATTACATTATATTTCATCATGTTGTGAGACAAAATATCATGTGTGGTATCATGTTATGTCACCTGCTGCCTGGATGAAAGGCATTTGCAATATAAAATAATAAAAAGGAGCAAATTGGTGCATGCAAATTCCACCAGAATGCAGGAAATTAAGTGTTTGACATGCAAAGTCTGCAGCCACACTATGAAACATCCTGCAAATATGAACAGAAGAGGCCTTTAAGTGAGCCCAAGCACATCTGTGAATTATCCACAACTAATGAAACTACATGTGATGCACACGTTCTTCTGATATTAATAACCTGCAGTGTTCAGGAGCAAGTAAGTTGGTATCCATGTTTCCTGTTCAATGCCGCATTTCAAAAGACAGATCTTGTAATATAACATAATATTGTGTCGTATGTTTTGGACAGTCTCCCTGTCATCAGTTAAAGTTGGCACCAGTTGGCTGATATTTACACGTAGAAGCACAATCTGACATTTCATCAGATTACTGGCCTGAAGCAGCTGTCTGGGTCTCCATGTCAGACGCTTCTTTTCATGCATTCTGGGGGATTTTTATGCACCACTTTGAGCCTTCTATGCATCAATTTATGGTGCAAATGTAAAAGAAAACATCAAACTCAGGCACCAGGTCACTATTTAAGACATAATGGAATATATGGATTTAATCTACGCCCATGTCATCATCATTATACAACCTTTATGGGAAGTATTTCTACAAGTATTGCTTCTCTCCTCTCTATGAGAAAAAATACAAATGAAGGATTTTAGAATTAAGAAAATAATCTTAACAATATTATTTTGCCCTTTCGACTATCAAATTACCAGGCTAGTTTAAATATGAATCTTTGGATTTCTTGGGTTTTTAATTCATAATTATGGAGGGTCTTATTATCTAAATTAGCCAGGTTATTTGCTAGAGCACATCATATTGCAGGTTCTTAACCTTTACATTGAAGTTTTTCAGGTTATTTCAGAGCACATGTGAGAGAGTAAGGTCTGAGTACTTCAGTTCATTAATATGACTGACTTGACATTTAAACCACTGAAGTAAATGTGTGTTTTAGATGATAATTAAGGCTAAATTCTAGTCTTTCTCTGCAGATTCTCAGTCATCCAGGTCATGCTGCTTCATTCTGAAGCTCTGAGGACTAAATCAAAGCTTATTCCTCAGATGGAAACACTTTGGCTCCACTGCTGTTCTTCCAAATGTTCTGTACATTTGTCTGAACATTTGCGGTGTCTGGTGTGAACTCAGCACACCCATAAACCTCCTGCTCAGCTTCTCTCACTCGGTTTTTTATCCTCAGAGGCTGTTTCATGATCTGTGAACCGGCTCATCATCTTCATCATCTTCATCATCCGGTTTCTTCGACTCCACTTCCCCCGAAAACAACACCACGTGTCCGGGCAGTGAGTGGTAGCTGTCACCGCTCACCACACGCACACACAGCCGCTGTAGGAGCGCAGTTCATCGGATAAGGACGCCGGTTTTTGCTCGTTTTATTCCGCATCAGTCCCAGTAACGGTAGGTGGAGAGTCTCCAACGGTCCTGTCCCTCATGAGGCGCGGTGAGCTGGAACTGTAACGGTAGCTAGCGCTGCTAACGCTAGCATGCTAGTTAGCCTGCTAGCAAACCGAACCGGCGTTCAACCACTAAACTTAGCTAGTAGCTGGTTAACCCAGATTTTCAGACATTTTGCACTGTGACCTGCATCGGTGTTTGGCTTTAGAGGTTGTATTCATTTTTAAACTGCTTTAAAATGAGACTCGTTAACGTTAGCTAGCTAACCAGCTAACGTTAGCGTCAGTTACAACAAACTTGTGCAGCTGTGCTCTTCCCCTGAGCTTACCGTAATTAGACATTAAATCAACTCCAACTGGTTAGTTAACTTCTGACTTGAGCTCTTACCGGTTATTCTACCCAGTTAACAGAAGTAACTATTAAATAAACAACATATTGATTTTATTCGCATAACATGAGAAACATAAAGATGAAATCGTTTCACTCACACTTTCTCCATGTTGTCCGACATCTTTCAGTCTTTTCTTGTTTTCTTCGTAAAGCAGAAAGTGGATCTCTAGTGTCCGTCTCCAGTTAAATGTGAATAAAACCACCGTTTGTCTTCAGTTTGTACAATTTTAAAATTAACGGTCAGATATTTAAATCATGGAACGTTGGGGTCAGCCTGGTTACCATGGCAACGGGGCCGACCGCCAGCATCCAGCAACAGAAATGACATGAAATATGATTTACTTATTTATTCTAACAAGTGAGAAATAAAAATCAGATATGAGGGGGAAAAAAGAGAAGCTGATATAAAAGTTTATACTCATGCAGTCACCTGGAGGCTGAGCTGAAATATGAATCATAGATATACAAAGAAATGTCAATAGAGCTGCGAAATAAGGGGAAAATATCTGATCAAGCTTTAGTTCACTGTTTAATAGACTTATAGTGTGATGAAGCACTATCACATGAGACATGAAAAACTACTGTCACAGAAGGAGGATAGTAGTCATTTGCAAAGTCATTGACACAAGAGTTCAAACTGTCAGACTGCACTTTAATTTTTTAATTAAAAAGAAAGTATTTAGCTGTTTTCTACTTTAGAAAATGTACTGGTATTTTACAGATGTCTACAGTTTTGCTAGACAGATAGTAGCTAGTGAAATCACAGAGAAAAAGTAAAAATTTTCATGTTGCAAACAAAAAAAAACAAACTGTAAATAATGTCCACATTAAAAAATCTGTATATTTACAGGTAGTAATTTTCTCTTTTACAATACTTGACCGTTAAATTCCTGTTTTACTGTATTTAAATCAGCAAAAAAATATATATTTTACAGATTTTTAATTTTTTTTAAGGCAATTGAAAAAGAAATGTATATTAATGATTGTAAAAACGGAAATAATTTTCAATCATGGGTTTTTCAGATTTTTCCTGTGTTGGTAAGTTGCAAATAAAAACCATAGAAATTACAGGAAATAAAAGTATCAATTTAAATGTTAACAGCAGAAAAAAAGGCCCAAACTGTCCTGAACTTTCAACTCAAAAATCAGCATTTTTATAATTTTTTTCTTTTACAACATTAAACTGCAAAATTCCACTTTTTTTTTTTTTACTGTATTCAAATCAACAGAAATTACTGATATTTTACAAATATGTGCCATTAGTTTTTTAAAAGTATAATAGTGATAGAAAAATTGTAAATACTGTTTTTATTGGTTATTATAACATTTGTCAGTTTTGTTATATTTACAGATTATATCTACCAAAATCACAAAATGGTGTTAATTTACAAGTTGAATATAAAAAAATATATGTAACAGGCCAAAACTTCAACATCAAAAATGTGTATTTCAGTGATTTGTTCTTTTACAATGTGTCACTGTAGAATGGTGCTGATTTACTGGATTTAAATCCCCTAAAACTATCATTATTTTACAGATGTTTGCCTTTATTTTCACTCTTTTTACAGTTATTTAACGTCACAGTATCATTGTATCGCCCAGGCCTGTTTAAGTACTATATGAGGTGGAGTTAATGTCTGTGGATTCTAGACCAACTCTTTATTTTCCTTGTAAGCCGACCTGACTCCTGTTTCTTTCCCCTGTTTTAGAGCTCGCCATGAGTTTCGTGGAGTACTCGGACTGCATCCAGGACGGAGACGTCGCCATCGTCTACCTGAACCACAACTCCGTGATGCCCGTCAAGGTGCAGCATGGCGCCCAAACGCAGACCCGCTACGGGGTGATCCGCCACTCCTCGGACCTGATCGGCCAGCGCTACGGCTCCAAGGTGACCTGCAGCAAGGGCGGCTGGGTCTACGTCCTCCACCCAACGCCGGAGCTGTGGACCGTCGCCCTGCCGCACCGAACCCAGATCCTCTACACCACCGACATCGCCACCATCACCATGATGCTGGAGCTGAAGCCCGGCTCCGTCGTCTGCGAGTCCGGTGAGCGTTTCCTTATTTTTAAGTGAGGAAAAGTTTTTGGAAAGCAGGGATGATCCACAAATGCAGATTAAACCTCGGTGGAAATAGCCTCAAATAATGAAACTAGTCCAGAGCTTCTTTGGGTTATTGTTCTTAATGGATTTAATTTGTTAAACTACGATTTTTGATGCTCTATTTGAATGAAGGGTTTAGCGGGCTGCAGCTAGTCAGCCATGAAATAACCCACAGTAAGTAATCAGGGCACACACAGTCACGCACAGGCCAGAACGCTGCTGAGATCAGCCAGCCAGCTCCTCAGACATCCCTGTAATTCAATCATTGTGCACATTAGGATCCGTGCATATGTCGCATTCTGTCCAGTCCGCTGCAGGTTTGTGCACATCTGCATTTGTGCAGAGAAGCAGCACGAGAACTATGAAAGCGAAGCATTTTACTGCGTGTGTCACAGTGAGTTACTGCTGCAGGTGAAAGGCAGTTTGATGTGGATTTGGTGAAGCATTTAAAGGTGATTTCAGTGTTGCAGCCAAACATTGTGGGGGTTTATCTGTTCATCTGCAGTACAACTTCAACCACGGTGTCGTTTCCATTCATTGTCTATGTGAGCAAGGGTGCAATGCGTTCTGGTGGCACCTTGGTGTGGTTCAAGACATGAAGCATCACTTTGGCTGGTGTTGTTTTTCATAAAGTTTGGATCTTTATGAACTTCAGAGTCACTGCCAGTGTTGTAATCTGATAAATGGCACAAGAGTTTCGTTTAGGATTAATAAAGTTCTATCTTATCTCACCAACAACATTTAAAGCTAAGCCTTGTCAACCAAAAATAAAGACAGATTCAGCAACTGTCGGCTTATTTCTCATCTAAAGTGTTACCAGAAAAGCATTTTGGTGAAATATTTTAACAGAAATTTTCCAAACCAGCCGCCATGTTGGTTTGAAATCTGGGAGCAAGCAGCCTTTGAGTGTAGAGTTCATCCAGTAGTCATCTGTTGGGAAGGCTAATTCATGCTTCATACATGAACCCAAATTCACAAGGGTTGGTGCAGACTGTCTGCACGATGATCTCACCAACTTTGAGGGGCTTTTATTTGTATATGCTTTCCATCGACGGAGGCCAGATGCAGTGAGAAGTTCTAGTGCATACAAATGTATGTTAGTCCATTTTCATCCTCTTTTTAGCTCCATTTTTGGTCTCCACCACCTCCTGAGAAACATGTTTGTCTTTTTAAAGCCAGTTCATTCTTTCTATATCTGCAAAGGGACGTACATTTTGTCCGTGAGGGTCGTCATGCAGCCTGAAATGTGTGATCATTTTAAATGTCCACGCTGTCAGCACAGTCACTTTGCACGCAAACGGAAAACAAATGGTGCTTAAAACAAATGTTTGTTTGTAGGAAAGACTGTCGGAGGAGATTCTCCATCATCTACATCTTATGTTTCATCATTAAACGAGCTTAAGTAGCTGGACTTTAAGATGCTTTTACTTGAACATGCTTTCCATCCACAGAGCCCAGACATAGTGGGAAGATGTATAATCTCCAGAAGTCCCATGTGATGTCTACCCACATAGTTAAGTTAAAAAGTGCAGTCAAATGTGTAAGTAGCTGCGATAGACTGTAAAAATTGCGCCGGACGTTTTTGTGTTCGACATGATGAGCAATGTGACCATTCGCTCAAACCAGCATGGCCTTATTGCAGCATGAATGACAAGGAAAGCCCGAATTTGTCCTGTAAAATCTGCACAAGTCCCGTGCTGCATCCACCCACTGTATATTCGACACTCCTCAGGAATAATTTCTCCAACGGTGGGAATCTGTGCGACCCCTGATATCCAGCAGCGCCACTGTGGACACGTAGCATTAGCGACAGGTTGAGGAGTTCACTCGTCCCACTGGATGTTTTCCAGGCACAGTAGGAGATCTCGGGGTAGATCCCCAAACATGCCGGAGAGATTATGCAGCTCATGTGTCCTGGGAACGCTTCAGGATCTCCCAGGAGGAGCTGGAAAACCGAGCAACATCTGGACCGACTTGCTGACTGCCTGCTGCCTCGGCGACCTGAGTTTGGATGAGCAGCAGAAAATACATGGATGGAGGGATGAGAAAGAGAGCATCAACTATGCAGGGATTTCAAACAGACTTTATTTTTAAGCTGTGATGGAAGAGTAGCTTCAGACTGCTTGTTCAGATGCAGTATGAAGTGGCATTGTGGCTCATCGCAGTGCTCAGAGTCCATCTCACGATCACTACAAGAAGGAAAGACGAAGACTAGACTCCAGGTTGTGGATGTATGATGAGTCATTATGCTGCCTTTCTGTCTGCAGACATAAATGAAGTGGATGGAGGACTGACTGAGGTGAAGCTGGTCAGTGCACCGCTGCCTGTTGAGAGAAATTTGACCTTCAGCTCATAGAAATCCTGCCATGTTACGCTGTTAGCAGAGAAATATAATCTCTCTGAGTTGAGCTTCCTTCTGGACACTGTTGATTAGATTACCCAACAGGAGCCTTTAACCCTCTGAACTCCGAGCAGTTTCTGGGTGTTTATTTAGTCCACATATTTTTCCTCACTGTGGGCTCATTTGTAATATGAAGTCCTGCATCTCTGTGGAAACAGATCATTGAAATGAAAGAACTTTACAAAAATCCCAACATTGGCAGTATTAATGGTGCACAAATGGTGGCTCTAAATAATATGGATATTTTACTGTGTACGTTTTTAAAACTTCTGCAAACTGTGAGTTTTATTTCATTCCTCTGCACATCAGTCCTAGAAAGATGCTTCACCAGGCTGTCTTCCAAAAACTTTATTTCTCTCTCAGTCTCTCTAACTGGTTTCGATACTCGTCTCCTCTCTGCTCTGTGTAAACACTGCCTGCAGTTCAACCCGGAAGTTTGTCAAATTTTGTTGAACGAGATCAACTTAACTTAGTCTGTGATTGCAAGATAAAAATTCAAACTTTAGGTCAACATGACGGGTTGGGGATTTCACCAACTTAATTTTGTATTATCTAAGATGAAATATCACCATTAATTGATTGAAAACAACATTAAAGTTGTGCTAAATTAACTAAATTTGCTTGATAACTTGTTTTTTTTCTCCACCATGAGTTCAGGATTTCACGCTCTGAAAGACTTTAATGGTTTACGCTGCCAATTGTTAAGTAATAGGTCATTTAAAATATCGTTGACTGTAGAAAAAAGACTATTTCCCCAACTTAGACATGACTTTGTTGCTCAAAAAGACTGATGCAAACAGTTCTCTTGAGAGATCGGATGAAAAGGCCCCAGTTGAAGTGTAGATTTGGTTCATTTTCCAGATGAAACCACTTGACACTTATGGTAAGTTCAGGAGTCATTGGAAAGTTGAAAACCCAGTGATTTCTTTTCTGTTTGTACAGATTCTTTCACCAATACAAGGTGCAATTCTCAGGATTTTTAGATTAAATAACACGGCTTCAACACCTGCCAGTGGGCTTTGGAGGGTTATGAAGATGTTGAACTCTGAGAAGCTCTTGAACAGAAAACGTTTTCTGTTTGAGTTGAGCTTGACGCTGTTTATTAGATCATTTGAAGGTCTCTCTGGGGATGTGGCGTTCAGCTCTGTTGCAGCCTCCACGTAAAGCCTCCTACTTCTAACCTCCATGTTTACACCTTTGAGTCTGCGCCAGATGTTTTCACCCAGTGAACCCCAGCTGTTGACATCGAGCACCACGGGACTGTTGCAGATGTGACATCCAGACGTTATGTAATCTCTATTTTTTTGTCCACTTTTTCGCCGCTCCCCCTGCGTCTCCTCCGATCTTTCCTTCAGCTCCATTTGTCTGATTGCAATCGCCCGGAGTGTGTCGGGGTGTTTTGGACCGAGCTGGGGGATGGGCCAGGACGTCTGGTGCAGCGCTACATCATGTTTTACTGCTGCCAGCCCTGCGCATGTCATCGATCGCACTAAGTGTGTGTGCGCGAGCTGAGATTGGAGGGTCTCCAGGGTGATGAATGATTTCAGTCCTGTTTAGTCAGCAGTATGGAGATGGATGCACCGTGTGCACCGGCATCACATTACTGGATGCAAACACGCCTTAGCGTAAACCCAGAGAAACAAGGGTCCAAACAGCAGATGAATGGGCCGGTTTATTAAATGACTAAATGAACGCAGCGTTTTATTAGCTGCACGGAGCAACACTTGAGTTTCATTACGCGTCCGCGAGGTGCTAATCAGCATTTCTAGCGGTGACTCACGGCGTTCAATAAGCAGTGTGTGCTGGAAACCTTTTGTCAGCAAACCGTGTAAACATGCAGAGATTAGAGGTGATAACGTGGCCGGGCTTCGTCACGTCGAGCCTGTCGAAGGAGTCACCTTGGAGGCAGGTGGCTCCGGAATACCTGAGAGTTAATCATTCACTGCGGCTTTTATGTTTTTTCACACCTGTGTCAGAAAAATGAAAACTTGGAGGAACAACTCGAGCTGCACCGACGTGTAGATGATTCAGGTTCTGGTTGAACCTCCTAAATGAATCAGTTTTATGACAGTATCAAAGAGATCAAAGCTACAGCCCTGACGCTATTTGAAAATGGCGTTTATATTTAGCAGGGTGATGCACATTTCAAGCCTGCAGTGTTTTCAGATCCGAACTAAAACAAGTTAGTAGCACACGGGACGGACAGGTGGTTCAGGAGCAGCTTTAAACCTGCTCTTTGTTTGTCTGCTTGCTCGCTTCAGACGGACTCAGCACTCAAACTAAAATCAATAAAACCACACCCTGAAGAGGAAATGCTCTCAGTAGCTTTACCACCAACCGATTCAGGAGAGGTTCCTTTTGTAATGGGAAGGTAACCGAACATCGATCTGACCCAACGACAAGTTTGAGTTAAATAACAACTGCAATGCAAATGTTTGAACTGAACAGATCCTAGCAGCTAGTCAGTTGTTTTCCCACAAACTATATATTCATGCATCAATGAATCTGAAGCAAACTTTTGAAATGTCACAAAAAAAGAAGATTAAAAAGCAAAACTAGATGTTTGCTAACAAAACCTCAAAGAAGAACAAAGCCAAATTTTGTCCGACTGTGATTGAAGGCTTCAGGATTTGTTCTGAATCGAGAAAGTTTAAATTATTCTTTCATGTCAGCTGGTGTCGGAAATGTTTCACGATGTCGTGCATGTTAAAAGAACTAGGGATGCCCATTTCTAACAGTTTTCTAAACCAATAATTGGTAGCATTATTAATCACTAGTCTATGCATCAATAACCCAGGTCGTATGTGCTAAAAATGCAGCTTTTGTCGACCGTCGCTTTATATTAGCTGCTAAAGCGGCTACAATATGTGTCACTGGGTTGTATAAATGGACCCGTTGTCAACACCAGCTCTGGTCAGGGGTCATTAAACGCCACACAAGTCTTTGTCATGGTGTTCGTTGCTAGCTAAACCCCAACAATGCTCTTTGCTGGCTAACTTCCTGTAGATTGTGCCACGCCTCCTCTGGTCTCTACAGTACTAAGCAGTAGGAGGCTCCACCTGGTGGTACAACCAGGTACTACAGCTCGGCTACAACCCATCCTTCTGCCCTACAGATCAATTATTAACAAATATTTTTGATTAACCTTTAATCATTAACGTCCCCAGACAGACGTTATTCAAAGAAAGGCGTTTCCATCTCCCATGAAGCAAACGCTTTTTGAACCAGTCCGAAGCCATCTGAAGTTAGTGTAAGAACTTTAATGTTAGATTTCTTCTCTGATAGAAACCACTGTGGGTTCCCGATGGAAGCACATTACTGCTGCTTTCACTTTCTAAATTGTCTGTTGGGAACTGAAGTGTTTGACCTCTGTTCTGGTTTTGCTTCTCGTCTGGCCGACCTCCATGTTGCCCCCAATGGAGGAACAGAAAGCAGAAACGACCTGCTGACCGGCCAACCGTCTCCTCCTCTGCTTCCCTGTGAGCTCGCTGCTCTCTGACTGGACGTCTTGTTGTTCAGGCTGATTAGAAACGTTGATAAGAGTCGTGGGTTGGCTTTGATTTCACGTCCATAATGAAGCTTTGTTTTCTCTCCTCCTTTGGATTTTGTTCTGGTTGTAGTTGGTCTTGTTGGCCTCTAATCTACATGATTGCTGGCTGTAGACCTGCAGAGTGTTCATGCCTCTCTGGAGCCAGTTTTTATGTCAGAAACACCAAGAACTGGTTTGAAATGAGGCCCCAGCCCTGCCTCAGCAGGATGACAGAGCCTACAAGCTACCAGACTCCTGCTAAAGCACAAAATGCTCGTACTGAAGCTCTGAGCATGTTGCAGTAAAGGTCAGTGCTCAGATCCCAACGCTGAATCACAACATGACTCACCGCTGCTCAGAATGACCGTCCAAGCTTCTGCTTTTTTATTTCAGAGCGGTCCTGTCACAGTTTTTGTGTCTTCTAGCACGTCCAACCTTAAAATCATTTCAGTATTTTCCTCTTCAGTGTGAAATACGTCCAAACCACCGACATGTTGACCGCAGGAAGCTGATTTGGCTGCTGCTCGTTTTATCTAAAGTCATGTCGGATTTTAACTTCAGCTAAAGTTTCTCTCTGTTTTTGGACTTATGATAAAACCAACATACTGCGCTGAGAGACGTATCGGTGCATCAATACCTTCAAATAAATAGTGTTGGGACTTGGAAATGAGTGCAAAAATATAATAAAATCTAAATTTAAAAAAATAAAATCCCTGAATAGTGAAAAGTGCCAGAAAATAAACCCAAAAAAATGGTGGAATGCTGTACCGTTAACAAATGTGTAAGTGATGAAACTAACAGCAAATATCAGTGAGTAAAAACTATAATTTTAGCTGATTTAAATACAGTTAAAAGTTGTGTGATTTTACGGTCACACATTGTGAAAGAACAAAGACAATCTCTAAAAAAAAAAAAAAAAAAATTTTTGTGGACTTCAGGAACAGTTTTTTTTCAGTCAACATGTAAATTAATGCTTTTCTGTGATTTTACTGGACAGTATCTGCATTTTAACAAAACAGAAAAAAAATCAGTAAAATTGCAGTTAAAATAATTGTTTTTTCAGTTCTTAATCTACATAATTTTACTTAAAAATAATGTGAGACACTGGGAAATTACAACATTTTTGTTGATTTAAATACAGTAAAACTTGTGTAAATTGACAGTATAATGTCTTAAAAAGGACAAATTAATATTTGTAAAACTACAGATTTTTGATGTGAACATTATTTACATGTTTGGGCAGATTTTTTTGGCACTTAACTTGTACATTTTTCTTTTATTTATTCATTTATTTTTACCTTTTTTCTGTGGTTTTATATTATTTAACAAAACTGTAAAATAACAGTGATTTACATTTTTTATTCCCAATATGCATGTTTTTTTTTTAAATAATAAAAAATATGTTAAATAAAATATGTATTAAAAAATAATATTTACCTATATAATAAAAAAAAATACAATAAAAATCAAAACAGTTACCATCTAAATACATTTTTTCAGTGATTTTTACCAGTTATTATCTGTAGTTTAACAAAACTGGGAAAATCTGTAAAACAACAGTAAATTATTAAAAATATATATGTTTTTTTTTTCAGTGCAGATAATAAGCAGGCAGTAAGTTTTTGTTTAGCACTGATTTTATAATTAATGTCCAGTTAGAGATGCTCTTTTATCAGACTTGGTTCGACCCACATTTTGTGGTTTTGTGGAGCCTTCTCTTAGGTTGGGGTTTAAATCTGCCCACTGCCTCCACATGTCACGTTCTGAGCAGAATTCCTGCCTTGATGTTCCACAGTTCTGCTCATGTTCTGCGTTTTTGCGTCCGTCTTGGCTCTCGTCCATCATTTTCATCAGATAAAACCTCCATGGAAACTGAACCCATCTCAGCAGTAAACAGTGCTTCATGAACAGGCCTGAAGCTCAGCCGGCGCGGTAACATGACGCTGCAGTTTACAGCACGTTGGATCAAACCGCCGAGTTGATTTATCGCTCTGCTGCAGCGACGTTTCCAGGTGGAGTCCAGCTGATGTTGTGCTGCTGTTGTTAACCAGTTTGTTGGTCAACAGCTATTTAATAAACTATTTAATACTTTAAATTGCCATAAATCATGAAAAAGGTTGAGTTTCTTTGATTATTTATTTCACAAAAAAATGAAAAACACAGAAAGAAATCACCATGAACAACATTTTTCCAGGAGTCTCCTCTCTGCTCTGTGTTTTTAAAGCCTCCACATAATCTGTAGAAAGATGTTCCACCATCAGATGTAGAAAGATGTTCAACCATCATCTGTAGAAAGATGTTCAACCATCATCTGTAGAAAGATGTTCCACCATCAGCTCTAGAAAGATGTTCCACCATCAGATGTAGAAAGATGTTCCACCATCATCTGTAGAAAGATGTTCCACCATCAGATGTAGAAAGATGTTCCACCATCATCTGTAGAAAGATGTTCCACCATCAGATGTAGAAAGATGTTCCACCATCATCTGTAGAAAGATGTTCCACCATCAGATGTAGAAAGATGTTCCACCATCATCTGTAGAAACATGTTCCACCACCAGATGTAGAAACATGTTCCACCATGCTGGATGTGTCTTCAATAACTCTGTTCACTGTTTCTGAGCCATGCCGCATTTATTTGTCGATCCAGTTGGTTGGATTTTCCTGAGTCTTAAATTGTCGAAAATGATGTGAAACTTGTGCAATGCAACTTGAAGCTTCTTCAGAGTCTAATAAAATTGGCTAAATTTACTCAAAACTTGTCTAAACTAACTCGTAAATTGCCCAAAATAACTCAAACTGTCCAAAATTATTGTAAACTTGTCAAAAAAGATGAAAAATGTGTTCAAAATGACCATTTTAGAGTCATTTTGGACACATTTTTTTGTTATTTTGGGCAATTTTGAGTCCCACAATAGTTGCAAACACCTCTACAGATGTTTTCCTTCCACATCTAGAAAGATGTTCCTCCATGCTGGATGTATCTCCAACAACTGGCTCCTCTGTTCTCTGGTTCATTTATTTATTTAATGATCCATTAGGTTGGATTATTGTCTCCGCTCTGCTCTGTTGGAAACACTTCCTGCAGTTCATCTGAAAACTCTGAATTTTTCTCAAGTGACCGTCGATCACAGCTGAGTGTGTCACGGCTCCTTGGTTGAACAGAGGAGTTCAGATTTTTTTGTTTATTGCTGAATCTGGTCAGAGCCTGTATTTTTAGCAATTTTTTTTAAACAAGACATGCAGAACACAGTGATTTTGACGAAATGCAGTGATTTTAATGTTAGATTTGGTGACATTTTCCAGTTTAACGGCACAGGATCAAGTGAAATGGTTTATTTTTGGAATATATTTAATGTGTGACTATCAGGATTTTAATCTTATAGAGTGGCACGTCTCGGATGAGTAGTTTAAAGACTGTCGGAAGGTTGACAAATCTACAATTTTTCTGTTTTTATAGTTTCTGGCTCTGATAAATGGTATCGTTTTTGGCTATTTTTAAAAAGTTAATATGCTTTTTATACCTGTTGGTGGATTTTGAGGGGTTTAGAGAGTTCAAATGCTTCGAGTTTATTAAAACTCATATTCTGTTCATTGCACCAGTTTGATGGCTTGTAAATCCCTCGTTAATCAGGTCAAACCTCTGACGTGTGTCGAGCATATCAGGAGAAATTATGTCAATTCAAAGACAACGTATGAGACAAAAAGCTAAACAGAGATAATAAAATACAATACAGAAAATACAAGCTCAACAAAAGAGGGTTTTTATCGGCGAAACCCAGACTTTACATCAACATGTGTTCATTTAATCAGGATGTCCAGCTCGGCCACAGTCAGTCCTTCTGCCACCAACACAACACAGTCGTCATTATCAGCTAACGAGGAGCCACGTTTACGACTTCCTGCTTCTCTGGACTCTTAACTGAACTGCGCTTCCTGCGTCTACCATCCTCGGTTTCCCGTCGACTCCTCTCTGTTTGCAGCCCATCGCCATCCGGTGCGACAGCGTGAGGCTCCTCAGCGAGTCCAAGTGCTGCTGTCGGCCAACACTGTCCTCTTTGTGGCCACGCTAACAAAGGCGGCGGTGATGTAACGTCAGGAGGAGGATGGGATGTTCTGGCCTCTCGCTGTGTTCTTGGGTCACGTGACCGGCGCTGGGTTCTTCTCCCCCCCTCTCGTTGTGAAATGGTTCTCTGACAGGCCCGTACATTAGCGGGCGTTTGTTGGCGGCACCGACCGGACGGCTTCGGGGCGGAGAGAGAGGAGCCACTCGGAAATGTAGCATCCACTTATCGGCCGGAGGGGCAGAGCGGATCGGTGTGAAGAGAATGTGGGTGTGTTGTTGTTGTTGTTGTTGTTGTTGTCGTCGTAGCAGCAGCAGCTGTGAGCTTTTCAGGCCGACTCAGGATGGAGGAGGGAAGATGTTACTGTCCTTTTATTAGACAGAACACAAGATCACACTGTTCACCAACATCTGACCTCCGATTAAACCCAAAGCTGCATCCTGACGGGTCGCTTTGTGTGTTTGTGTGTCCAAAATGGAAGCCAGTGACTATCAGTCAATCCCAATGCATTCACCTTTACTCCAACATGCACTTTGTTTACTCCCAAATATACACACCTCCTGCTCCGTCTATTTAAATATTGAAGCTGTGCATACGTTTGCAGCTGCATCTTGCATTTTCTTATATGTTGAGCATCTGTTGTGCACTATAGTGAACCAGATTAGCATCTTTACACCAATAAGCCACATCCCTGTTGTCATCGATTACACCTGTACGTACTTTTTCTGCCATATATTTACTGATTTACCACTGTACCTTTAGATATAATAGGACTGTACACTGTAAATAAAGGAATTCGCTTCTCTTCTGTTCGGTGGAAGCGTCTTCAAACATCTATCACGACAA
>NW_007577850.1:348584-360825 GCF_000690725.1 Stegastes partitus | reverse complement strand
TAGTTTTATTTCATTAGCTGCAGGATGTGTGTTAACCCTCTGGAATCACATTTGAAAGGGATGTTTTCTTTTTTTTAAAATGTCCATATTACAACATTAACTGTAAAAACAGAACAAATCACTCAACTTTCAGACGGTCCTTGAGCTGGAAGACAATTAAAAACCCCAAAATAAAACATTTTAATCATAATTAAGGTGATAAATGCATCAAAAACATCTCAAACCAGTTGGATAAAGTGCTCACAGCTCCAATAAAACCCACTCTGACTCGTTGTGACGCCTTTACATCTTCGTGGATTCTCATTTTCTGCCTCCGTCGTTGTGCTTCCAGGTACCGGCAGCGGCTCGCTGTCCCACGCCATCCTGCGCACCATCGCGCCCACCGGCCACCTGCACACAGTGGAGTTCCACCAGCAGCGGGCCGAGAAGGTCCAGGAGGAGTTCACGGAGCACCGGGTGGCCCACCTGGTCACCGTCCGGAACCAGGACGTCTGCAAGGATGGCTTCGGGGTGAGCGGGGTGGCCGACGCCGTCTTTCTGGACATCCCGAGTCCCTGGGAGGCAGTGGGCCACGCCAGGGCTGCCATGAAGAGGCAAGGTAAGACCCACGGGCTGGACTGGAGAGGAAAGGTTAAAGTTAAAAGTCTTTAGCTGTGAATGTATTCACAAGTTTTCTCTGTTTTGTTCATGTACAGTTAATAAGTAGTAAAATCACAAAAAGAACGTATTAGTTTACATGTTAATGCCAAAAAAAAACCAGACCAAAAATATAAATAACATCCACATTAATTATCTGTATTTTCAGAAATTGTCATTTTACAACATTTGACTGCAAAACTGCCCTGTTGGTGCTGCATTTAAATCAGTAGAAAATATGGCTGTTTTACAAATATTTGCTGCTTTTTGAAAGAAAAAAAATCTGTATTAGGGATTTTAAAAATGGTAAATCTTTATTAAACCCTCCATTTTTTGAACAGATTTTCCCTGTTTTGTTAATTTACATCTAGTAAGTAGTAAATCAAAGAAAGTATTAATTTACATGTTAACGCTAAAAAACAAATTGGCCCAAAATTCTAAATAACATCCACATTAATAATGTGTATATACTGCATTTAAATCAGTAAAAAAAATGTAATATATAAAACATTTTGAAAGAAGAAATTGTGTATTATAGATTTTAAAAAAGCGGTAAATCTTGAGTAAACTCTTATTTTACAGATTCCCCTGTTTTGTATGAATTTACATGTTTTACACGAGGTTTTTGGAAAAAACTACAGTGGAATTCAGGAAAAATTTAAATTTTTGCTTTAAATAAGCAGAGAAGCATATAGGAACTATTTAAATAAACAGAAATAATAGGAACAGAAATAGAAATAAATGGGAAATAAATAATTAGAATAAAAGAATCAAAAATAGGGATCCTCAGCACCTAAAGTGTAGAGAAAGCTGTTTCTAAAGTCTCACGAGACTTGTTATTTTGCTGTTTATCAATTCCTTTTGTGGTCAGCCCACATATCTTAAGAATTTGTCACAACAACATGTTTAGTTTCAGTCTGTTGATAATGATCTTATACAGAGCAGCAGAAATGAAGGTTTGGAGCTTTATTCCAAATAGTATGTCGTTAGTTTCATGCCGACTGCCTGTAAATATGCGTGTAAGTGAGTTTTACGTGGAGACAGAATGTTCTGCTTAATGCAGGAAAAACAGGCTGAATGAGGATCCTGTCAGCGATATTTAAAGACGCGCTCTTGGCGTGTAAATGTGGCCTCAGACGAACAATCACCACCTCCTGACCATGACTCGTCCTGCAGCACATTTTAAAATACCAGCCTGTGGATTCACCCTCCGTCAGCTCAGCTCGCTGCAACGCCGTCGGTTTGTTGTCCTGGGAGCTGAATGTAAACGGCAGCGTGTCCGGACACGTCGGCCGTTTGCTGAGGTGGTCGGTTGTGTTTGCAGAGATCATAGCAACTTAATCTTTAGCCTTTAGTTTTAAACAAGTTGGATGCATTCACCGAGAACCACTGGAACGGTAAAGGAACCAAGTCGTGAACAACAGTTTCCATCCATTTGTAAACACCATGTATATCAGACAGTCTTAAGTTTCCAGTGACTCCTAGAACTCTGAATTTTCTGTCATGGAATCACTGAAACACATGAATATTTGTCACAAACAATCCTACATTTTGGTTCTTTCATAGATTAATTAAAGGTCTTCTGGAAACATCACAAAATCTGTTGGGTCAAAAGTCTGCATGCTGTGATTCTAATGTCTGGTTCAACGTCTTGTGACTATTTCCACCTCAGTCGGATTCTTCTGGGTTCTGTCCACCAGCTTCTGGTTCATCTTTGACTCCTTTGGACAGAATCGCTGCAGTTCAACTAAACTTGTCGTCTTTCTGACTCAGACTTGTTTCATCATCAGTCCACAGGTTCTGGACGGTTTCAGTCAGGACTTTGGGGAGACCAGTCTAGAACCTTCATTCCAGCCTGATGGAACCATTTCTTCACCACTTTTGATGCATGTTTGTCTTGTTGGAACATCCAACTGTGTCCAAGATCAATCTTCTGATGATGGTTTCAGGTTTTCCTGAAGAATGCCCCAGAGCATGACGCTGCCACCTCCATGCTTGATGGTAGGTTTGGTGTTCTTGGGGTTAAAGGCCTCATCTTCTCTCCTCCAGACATGGTTCTGCTCAGTGTTTGTTCCATCTGACCACAGAACTGTCCTCCAGAAGGCCTTTTCTTTGTCCATGTGATCAGACTTCAGTGGAGCTTTAAGGTTCTGCTGCTGGAGGAAGAACTTCCTTCTTCATCACCTCTCAGCTCATGTTGATGTATGACAGCTGTGCAGCTCATTGCAGAAAATTCAAAGCTGTAGGAGTTACTGGAAACTCGGTTCTGCCATGATTGACACGGTTTTATGAGCTTCATGAGTGTATTTAGCATCCAGTGAACTAACAGACACTTCGACTGATCAACAGACAACAGTTTCTGTGGTTTTGCCTTTTCTGGCGGTGCATCTTCCAGAATAGCTTGTGTCTTTTCTCGTCAGGTGTTGTTGCGTTGTGCTGTGGTCGACTGAAACTCTGCTCAGTGTCTGAAGCAGCTTTTTGTTTTGTCACGGTGTCGAGCGCTCTCATACTTTAAAAGCCTGCAGCCGTCGTTTTGTCTGACAGCAGCTCTGAGTGCAGCCAACCACGGATGTTGTTCACGCTGAAGACGTGTTTCCAGCGCTTTACAAAATGGACGGCCACTTCGTAAAAGCAAAATTTATATAAAAAGAGAAACTAGTAGCCTGACAAAACTTTCAGAGAATTTTTGTAAGGGAAAGAATACAAGATAAATGTAAAAAAATAAACTAAAAACAAATGAACCTTTGAATCCCAAAACCCTCCAGCACGTTTGAAAGACATGTTTTTTGTTTTGTTTTGTTTTTTAAATCGCCAAAATCATACCATTTATCAGAACCTGAAGCTGTTAAAACAGACAAAATCTTCAGGTTTTTCACTTTCCAACGGTCCCTGAACTACTCATCTGTGGCGTACATTTCTGTCAAAAAAATTAACCAGATTTAAACTTAAAATCATCATAATTCATCAAAATGATTTCATTCTACATGTCTATTTTTCTCGAAAAAATTGCCAAAAATAAATACGAATAATTAAAGAAAATAGATAAACCATTCGCTTTAACCCAAATCTATTAAAAATAAAAAATTCTGCAATCTGTAACACAACTGGGAAGCTAACAGTGATTGAGCTGCATCTAACAGTCTCATCACAAAAATTCAGAGATGTTAAGCTGAAGTGCAGTTTACACAGTGCAGAGATATACGTGGGAATAGGCTAAAAATAGAAATGTTAACCTACCTACTGCATGTGGAGCCACCATTTTCCCAGTTTTGGTGACACCTGTGGGCACTTGAAAAAATGATGCAGTAAAAAAAAATTAATTAGGAGAAATTAAACTTTTTTTTCCCTTATTTTCTGATTTATGGCCTTATGACTGTGTCACACTGCACTGAAGACTTTTGCGTTCTCTCTGCTTCTGTTCGTGGTCGTTATGTTTCCATCGAGGTGCAGGATTTTATACGCTGGTGTAAATGAGTTCACAGTAAATAAAAATGTGACAGGAGCACTAAAACGCCCATAAAGTGCTTGGAGTTCAGAGTTAAAACATCAATTTTGCCGCATTTTTAGTGGAGCTGCAAAAAAACACGAAACTGCTACATCCTGGGTTTACGTTAATGAAAAAGGTGTCTGACAATCTGCTCATGTGTGGCCATTTCTGCAAACCTGAGCACCTTAAACGTAGTGTTTTAGTGTTGTGCTGGAGGAGAGGTGACCACTGCAGTGTTTCTATTCAGGTTGATTTATCCAACATGCACAGGATTCGTGGTTTATGAGCCCTGAAGCCAGATTGCATGCTAATGTTCCTGCAGCACAATATTAAGCAGTAAGCCCCAATATGAAGAGGAATGCAGGAGGAGCGAGGATGCTGCCCCGCGACTCCCATTTATGGTGCCACTGCGACATTTTCCCTCCACGAGACCCTCGAACACACACACAGATCCAGATAAATAGAGTGCAGCCCGCTCCCTGCTGCACAGCGCTCCCATGACCATACAGGGTTATGCTGCCGCCGCTGCAGGCGCAGAGCTGCTCCACCAGGAACGTCTGCTTTACTTCCCACCGCTCAGGCTGGATGTTTCCTCCAGAGCAGCGCTTCCCCAAAGTGCTTCAACCGCACAGCAAAAGATGTTAAAAAGTCCACCTGGAGAGAAGCCGGGGGGTCACGTGCTTCATGGTGGGAGGCTCAGACTGGCCCGTGGAGCATAAAACTCAGACTTTTAGCTGCAATAAATGTTTTGGGGGGTTTTTCTGCAGAAACTGGCAGTTTTCCCACTCTGAGCTCCACATGGAGTGATGATCTAAAACCAGGAAGCTACACGAGAAGGTTGCACTCTCTGAAGATCGTGAATAAACGGCCGTAAATCAGCTCAGAGATCACGGTTAAAAGGCGCTCATTTGAGCTGCAGAACTTCCTTGAGAATCATCCCATTTTTAGGTTTGCTTCAGCGTCAAAGTGATTGACTGCTCCCTGTCTGAACATCCACGTGTGCTTTTCAAAGAGGAGCTACTGGCCGCTAATTCAGCTAGCTTTGCATTTTAACGGTGCCAAAATGTAAGCCAACAATATCCATGTCAACGTTGTACCTCCCCTAAAGCAAATGAAAGAAAAAAATTTAATGTTTTTTGCACAGATAATGTTTATTTCCAGCGTTACAGAGGAACAAACACTGCTGAGAGCTGGTTTTCTAAGAGTCAGTGAAATATGTCGCTGTTTTCTCCCCCTCCGAGTTGTAATTCATTGAGATCATGGAAAAAAGGCACTCATTTGAGCTGCAGAACTTGCTTGAGAATCGTCATGTTTTTAGGTTTGCTTCAGCGTCAAACTAATTGACTGCTCCCTGTCTGAACATCCACACGTGCTTTTCAAAGAGGAGCTACTAGCAGCTAATTCAGCTAACTTTGCATTTTAACAGTGCCAAAATGTAAGCCAAAAATATCCATGCTAACGTTGTATCTCTGTTTACATCCCCTAAAGCAAAAGAAAGAAACAAATAAGTGAAAATAGCAATGTTTTTTGCACAGTTAATGTTCATTCCCAGCGTTACAGAGGAACAAACACTGCTGAGAGCTGGTTTTCTGCGGTGGACACAGAGTAAGACGCGAGGCAGTGAAATATATCGCTGCTTTTTCCCCTCTGAGTTGTAATTCACTAAGATCGTGGAAAAAAGGCGCTCGTTTGACCTCCAGAGCTTGCTGGAGAGTCGTCACGTTTTTAGGTTTTCTATAGCGTCAGACTAATTGACTGCACTTTGAACATTCATGTGTAAAAGAGGAACTAGTAGCAGCTAACTTTCCAACTTTATCCTCCTGTTTGCGTCCCCCACAGCAGAAAGAAAGAAAGAAATGACTCAAACGAAGGAGTGTTTGTTGCACAATAAAGGCTGGAAGTTGTTCCCAGGCTTTAGAGAACACTGCTGAGAGCTGTTTTTCTACAGTGGACACAGTATAGGACGAGGGCCAGTGAAATATTTCTGCTTTTTTTTTTTCCTCCAAGTTGTAATTCTCCTCGTGTTTTGGCCTGCAGCCCGGCGCTCTGCTGAGCTGGACCATGAATCCTGACAAAGCCTCCACTCCCCTCACGGACTAATGGCCGATATTACGCAAGCATAAAGCAAACATGAACGCCGTGAAGTTTATGATGAGGAATCGCGGTTTCGTGCACACTTAGCCGCTGGTTGTTGAAGGTTCGGCTGATGTTGGAGGCTGTTAACAACCGCTAGAGACGCCTTTGTGTAATCATCAACCCGAGCCGATCCTGTGTGTTGCTGCTAGGCGACCGCTGGGTTGTGTTTATGGCCGTCTCGAGGGGGAACTCTGGTCCTGTTGGCCGAAGGAACGGCTGCTATCTGAAACCTCCCCGTAACGTTCATCAGACACCGTGGAGGCTTCAGCCCTCCGTCCAGACACATCTGGATTCCTAAACGGGATAAAGTGAAACATCAAACCCCAAGAAAATGTAAAGATATCCCGCTATGCTGTTCTAGGTGTCAGCAGCAAAAGACCTCCTCTGCAGCAGTTAGATGCCAGCTGATGGACACAGTGATGAAGCTTTTAGCAGCTAATTATCAACATATTGAAATGAGGAGGTGGAGGAGACCAAAAACAGAGCAAAAAGAGTGCAAATACCGAACCAGGGGGAGGAATCTGATCAGATATTTACCGCTAGATATGGAAATAAATTTTAACATCCTCACTTATGATTCATCCACCACACTTATTTCTGTCCTCCCTCTTCTTTACATCACACGTTGTGAAACCCAGTTTGTTTCGTTAAGCCGGAGCCTCTCCAGCTGCAGCCACATTCCTGAGTCTTCAGGTCACCCGGTGAAAGTTTTCTTGGCCCGTGGCCTCGACCTCCTGCCGCAATCACCGCGGGGTTTCATTTGTAGGCGAGAGGCCGACGGCGGCAGGTGATCTCTGGTCGCCACAATCCAATTATTAATAGAAGCTGTGGCGTCGTGGATCTCCCTCCAGTGGGATAGAATGTCCACTCTATCTGAGGAGTCGGGTTTTTGATTGTTTATCTTTGTTCATGCTGGATGTTTTGAAGCCGACCTAGGCTGGGTTTGAAGTGTGATCGTGGAGGGATGTTTGTCTGAGTTTACTGAACCCTGAAGAATGAGGCTGAACAAAGATCTGGGATTAAGATCTCAACTGATCTCATCACTGGGAGTTAGCGACACCTCGTATTGTCTCATCCCATTTAGTTCATTCTAAGGTTTTCAACAGCAGAGATTTTTAGGTGAATGCGGCTGATTAGCTGACCTTTACCTGGTGGTTTATGGTCAGTTTTTGACAACAGTACTTGTCGACTGTCCACTAAACGGTGTGAATATGATCCATTTTTAACAACAATCAGAGCATCCAGAAACACAGCGGCCTATTCACTGTGCAATAACAGCAGTTTATCAAACCACTGGCGCATGTTTCTCACTGTGTAATATACATTTTTGTATGTGAGCGATTGTTTTTGCAGATCCAAGTTCGTTTACTGAGAGTAAAGGTTTTCTATTTCTAGATAAATGTCGGACACGCAGCACGAAGCTCCGACAGAACGAACCGACACAAATCACACAGTCTGACAGATTTGTGGTCGTTGTTCAGAAAGACAGATGTTAGAATACTACTTTTCAGATTATAGCTGAGTTTTATGCTGGAGCTAAAAATGCGTCAGTCTGACTTTGCCTCGCAGGAAGTTTGATATGTGAGGACGTTAACTGGCTTCAGGCTTTAATTTGCTGAAACGTGGATCAAATTTCTTCCAGAAAAACTTCATAAAAAATCATACAGACCTGAATCCTCCTAAACTTGATGGGATTTTAACTTAAAAAACCCAAAATTTTTAGAAAGAACATTAATTGCACCATTTATCAGAGCCAGAAACCGTAAAAACAGAAAGAACCATCCGTTTTTGTTTTTTTTTTTTATTTCTAACATTCCGATATTTTTTTCTCAGTTTTTTTTTAAATATCGCATTTTGTTTGATGATTGATCTACTTTGTAAACATGAGCAGACGAATAACAGGTGTACAATCTGAATATCTACTAATGAAGGAACCGAGATATTATCTGGTTTATTTTTCTTTTTTTATCTCTACTGATAATTCTTAAACATTTTCACTTTCCCTTTTGCCAGTTTCCCCACTGTGGGATCAACAGAGGCTTGTTGTGTCGTAGTGTGTTGTTGTGTTAGCTAAAGTCAGCTGAGTTTTCTTCTTTAACCTGCTAGATCTCCATGGTAACTGATGCTGTGGAGCCAGATCTCCATGGTAACTGATGCTGTGGAGCCAGATCTCCATGGTAACTGATGCTGTGGAGCCAGATCTCCACGGTAACTGATGCTGTGGAGCTAACCTGGTCGGGAGCAGGTTATGTTCAGAGTTTCGTATTTAAATCGGCTGAAAGGAGCGTCTCCCTTTAACCAGATGGTTTCCTGATGATTCTTTATGAGCGATCCAGATTCTCAGCTGAGGGAATGTGTTTTATCTGCTAACATGCTGATTTGTGCGTCACTAATATCACTGAATGAAGCTGTGCAGTTACAGCATCACACACTGTGTTGTTTACTCTTGTTTTGCATTGTGTTTACTCTTATTTTGTGTCGTTTACTCTTGTTTTTGTGTTGTTTACTCTTCTTTTGTGTTGTTTACTCTTCTTTTGTGTTGTTTACTCTTGTGTCTTGCGTTGTGTCTCCAGCAGGCGGCCGGCTCTGCTCCTTCTCTCCCTGCATCGAGCAGGTCCAGAGAACCTGCCAGGCTCTGGTGGATCAGGGCTTCGAGGAGATCAGCACCCTGGAGGTCCTGCTCAGGGTCCACGACGTCCGGACCGTCTCCCTGCCGCTGCCGGACTTCGGACCCGACTCTCGGACCGAGACGTCTCCGAACCACGCAGCCATCAGCCTGAAGACCACGACGGCGCCCAGAGAGATGCCGGGTCACACAGGATACCTGACCTTCGCCACCAAACCCAGAACCTAAAGCCGAGCGGTTTTCCCTCTGACAGGGTTCATAATCCACCGTTATGAGACTGATAATCCAGCGGTGGTACCAGCTTCCTCCAGGACCCGGCTGGCACTGCAGCGCCAAGAGGATTTACACTTCCCTGTTACATAACTCAGTTTTATGTCGCTCGGTTTCGCTGCTTGCATCAAGCACTGAGAAGATTAGAACTTTTGGATCCTAACTTGATTATTTGCCTCCTTTTTTTTTTTTATATATATATGAAAGTCATTTTTAATCTTCGCTTTCATTTGTTGGGGGGAAGAAATAGAGGAGGGTTTTTTTTAACTTTTTTTTTTTCCTATTTTGCACATTTGTATTCAAGTAAAAAAAAACAATAAATGTGTGAAAAGATTCTTGTTTTTGTGTTGAACTGCTGCATCTCCAGACAGAAGGAGGCTTTAAAGACCTTTACAAGTCTGACCTTTTGAAAAAAACTAAAACCTGATAAATCTGCCCAAACTCAGAGTCTGCCAGAGCACAACAGTGGAAACGACACTTTTATCCCTAAATAAGTTAAATTATGGAGGCATTCGTTAACTTGAGCTGTTGGAATTTGAAGGTTTTCTTCTTGAGGTTCTTTCAAATCGTAGTTTGACCACAAAAAAAAGTAACTGAGCCTCGACTGACTGATGTTGTTTCTCTGCTCTTTAAGCAAACGCAGACGAGATGTGCCGGGGATTAAATCATACCAGCGGCTAAAATAAGCAGATCCGTTTGTACGTGACAGCCGAGTCCACAGAGGAAGACTGATGTGGCTGAAGGCTCTGGAACAGGCCAGTAAGTGGACATGAAGGATGAACTTTGATGGTTACAGTCTTTATGTCTTTATATGTAGCAGCTAAAAGCTTCATAAAGTAGAAATAAGAAGCACATTCTTACAAATATCTCATTAAAAATTCAATAAAAGTGAGATTTGTAAAGGGGACTTCACTGTCTGAACCCAAAACCAGTTGGTGGGTTTGAAAGTCAGGTTTTCTTTTTTTGAAATTGCCAAAATTACAGCATTCATCAGAGCCAGAATCTGCAAAAACAGAAGATGTGGGATGTGCAGCTCTCCAGGATGAACCAAATTCAAGCTTGAAATCTTGATATTTGATCAAAATAATCTTTTTGCATTTAAAAAATTGCAAAAAAAAAAATAGCGTTTACTTGAACCACATTCTGTAAAAGTCTAAAAATTCTGCGTTCCTTTGCACGTCCATGAAGCCGTTGGTGACTCTGCTGCGACCAGCAGTCACATGACAAAAATTCAGTGACTTTTTGGCTGAACCGCAGGTTGTGTGTTCACTGAATTGTCGTGCTAACTTTACCCTTTCATTGTAGAGATTCAAACAAAGAAGGATTTGCATAAAAACACCGTATATTAGAGCAAAAAAGTGTCATGTTCCTGCAGCTTTCAAGAAAAAAAAAGCCAGATTTTTCGATAAACTTTTATGTGATTTTCAGTCCGACTTAAAGGAAACACAAAAATTAGCCACCTAGCGGGAGCGTTTTGCCTCCAAGTGTGGAAACAAGTTGTTAATGTAAGTAGTAAAATATCTGTAATACGTGGAGTCACCGTTTCCTCCACCTGTGAGCGCTCGGAAAAAGATTTCATGTGGTAAATCCAACTTTTTAAAACTTTTTGTATCTGAATAGTTAAAGAAATTTAGCTTTCTTTCTTTAGTTTTTTTTATGATTTATGGTGTTGCAGCTTTGTCGTACTGCACAGAAGACATTTGTGAGTTCCCTCTTCGTCTAGTCCTGGTTGTTCGGTTTCCACAGAGGGACAGGACTTTATGTTGCAGTGAAAAATGAGCCCACAGTGGCAATAAACGCTCAGAAACTGGTTTAAATGAAAGACTATTTATAGTTTTCATTTCCTCTTTCGTAAACCTCCCACTGAGCTCCATGTGTCTTTGTTAGGCACCTTAATAGAACAAACAGGTTTAGAAAATAGTCTCACGTCGTGCAAATGAGGTACAAAATTCAAATTAGCAGGAAAAAACATGAGCTGCAGAGAGAATTCAACGTCTGTAACTTGCAGCTAAAAGTCTGTTGACACCGAAAAGATAAATAAAAATGGCCGACACATGGGCTGCAGAGCTTCACTTTTCGTCTCTGATCTGATTGATTTCAGCGTCACAAACGTCCGCCGATGCTTCCCCTCTTTGAGAAAACAGATCCGGAGCCGGAAAACCATTACTGCTGCGTTTAGACTGGACTCTGGGTGGCTTCATTCGTCACATCAGGGCCGAGTCTCTCTGTTTCCTGTGAAATGCGACGTTTTATTTTCGTCCCCCTGTGAGCAGCTTTTAATCATATCTCTCGTGAGAAAGGCCTCGTGAGGTGTGTTTCAGAGGCGGCACGTGCTGGTTAGCGGTGTAATCCCGGGCTTACCGAGGGTTATAAAAAGCACCGCGGCTGCTTTTTACTCTGCTGCTGCTGCGACAGGTGAAGAGTCACCGTTTCCAGCAGCGTCACGTCCAACAGCCGAACCTTAAAGAGGCGACTGTTGAGCCAACTGTGGAGGCTGGATGATCTCTGAGAAATGAGCTCGTTGTGGGGTTCTCCCATCAGCAGGGAGTCAGTGGGTGGAGGAGGCGTCTCCCTGTGGGGGAGGAGGGCCACGCCGGCCGAGTCATTCACTCACATTCGATGGAGTTTGGACACAAGTGTCGGCTGTGAATGAGGTCAAGCCGGCTTAAGAGCTGCAGCCGCTGTTTACTGCAGCGTTCGCTCATCTTCACTCTGTTTTCTGTCTTTATCCAGCGCCTGATTTATGCATTTATACGCTGGAGAAGTTTACTTATGCTGCAGTAATCTGTGTTTTTATTATAAGCGGCAGATTAAATGTTGGATGTTTTGCAGCTTGTTGCTCCTACGAGGAACTTTAGCGTCTCGTTGTTTCGGTTTGACGTCCCTCAGCTCTGATGTTTGTACATAAAGAAATGAAATAAGTAGCCACAAACAACAACTTAGCAGCTAAAGAGCCTCGTGTTTTATTTAGGATTTGACAGAGACGAAGTGAAATGATTTGGAAATTTAACCTGGAACTCAAAGTCAATCTAACTTTTGTTCTGGAGCATCTTTTATGCCCGGGGTGTCCAATCCTGGTCCTCGAG
>NW_007577850.1:346858-347984 GCF_000690725.1 Stegastes partitus | reverse complement strand
GAACTTTCCAAATCGAAAACTATTTCTAAAGATTTGTCTCCATTTTTCTGTCGTCGATGGTCAAACTTTTGTTTCTTTCTGTTTGAGGCTTTTTCGCAGTTAGCTAGCTGTTTATTAGAGCAGCCTGTAGCGCCCCCTTTTGACGACACGACTCCAAAGACTAATTCATATTTAAGTTTTACATTTTTTTTGACATTTGCAAAAGTTTGCTTTAAATTCACTCGATAGATGTGTTTGGAAACACAGTTCGTGACAATAAACCGAACGTACAAACGTCTGTATCATTGTGACAACACCGCCACCTTCAGGTCAAACTACGCTATGGTCCTTTGTCGTTTTTGTCTTGCAGACTTAGAAACACTCATTTTCAACATTTTTATGCTACAAACATGTTTTAAACGAAGCTTTTCATCATTTTGGTTGATTGTTTAATCGAGAGAAATCACCGCTACTAAAGAAACTTCCAGAACACGTATTCCCGCGTTCGAAGCTCAACTTGTTCCTGAACTCTGCGTGAATCGTCCCACCGGCCGACCAGAAGCTGCCCCGGAGGGTCTAATCTGCCGCCGAGGCCGGGAATAGAAGCTCTGAGCTGCTGGAAATCCTGCAGCGTAATCAGCTTATCGCTGCCTCCTGAGCCGAACGCTGATAGCCGCCGAGCTAACGTCCAGGCCCGAAGCATCGCGGTCAGACGGCGGCACGCGACCGGCCACGGCGAGTCAGTCGGAGCCGCTGTGTGAAGACGAAGGTGAAGAAGAGTCAAGAAGATTGAAGGTTTTACTGCTAGCTGATCTACACACTGAGCAAGCACAACGTAAACACTCTGTCACAGCTTTAAACCCTTTTTTTTTTTTGCAATTTCTCATTTTACAGATTTTACCCGTTAAATTAGAGGAAGTATGAAGTAAAATTACAGGAGAACGTTTTGATTTAAACATTGACTATGACAAAAAATGTAATTTAAAAAAAGGTTCAAAACTGTAAATAATGTCCACATCAAAAATAGATATTTTTAAGAATAGTAACTAGCTATATTATGATATTTGACCATAAATTGCACTATTTCTACTGTATTTAATCACCAATGAATATTATTTGCAGTTATTGAAATTATGTTTTTAATGAT
>NW_007577850.1:339481-346414 GCF_000690725.1 Stegastes partitus | reverse complement strand
AATCACTTTTTACAGTGTAGGTGATCATTGGTACAAACTGGAGGCGAAATGCATCAAAAACAAAAACACAAAAGGTTTAATAATAATAACGTTTTATCTTCACAGTTCCTGACTTTCCTCCGTCTGCTGCTCCACAGCCGACAGCATCCCGTTAGCCCTAATCTGAAACGTGTTTTTATTGTTTGTTTTTCTGTAAACGAAGCGTTTCTGGTGTTTGTGGGCCACACAGCTCTGCTCTCATCTGTCGTTTTTAACCCTTTAATCCCAGCGGGACGAAAACAGAACGAGATGAGATGAGATCAGATTAGAGGCCGAAAAGAGCAAAGCTGTGTTGGTTGGAATAAACCTCTTAGAGGAGAGAGCGGCGGGAACGGTTCAGATCAATAACCGATCGATGACAACGCGCCGTCCCCACACGCAGGAGTTACGTGATTTCAAATGTGATCAGTTTCCAGTGATGGTGGCACCAGCAGAGGGTTTATTGATGAACAGTCGGAGGTCAGCGAGGCTGCAGCTCCACCACGACTCATGTCTGTACATATAAATGTACATATGACCTTTATTTACCCGCTGGAGGAACACACCGAGGACTAGAAGCTTCATGAACAAGGGCGGCGAGTTCACTGAAAAACATTAAAATCAAAATTAAATATCACAATGATAAATAAAAACAGTCACAACAGAAGATGAGACAACAAAAATAAAGATCATCAAGTCAAAATATCTTTAAAAAAGTGCATAAACAAGTGCTTTATAGAGGAATTATTGCATAAACAGTAAATATAATGTAAGTTTAATGTAGCAGCACAGAAGCTTCCTGATGCTGAAACATCACTGAACAAAGTTTAATGTTTGAATTAAAGAAGGTGTTTAGATGTGTACAAATTAATTAGTAGATTTATGTCAATTAAAATGGAGGTCATTCTTTGAAAGACGATTCATTTGCACATAATTTATGTGTTACTTGCTAAATACAGATTATAAAATTCATCACATTTTATATTTTATATTTATCTTATCCACAAATTTGATGTAAAACATGATACATGTATTAAAAAAAACACAAAGAATTCGTAGCTGCCTGTTTAAACTGTGAGTTTAGTCAAGTTTTTTCAGCCAAAATATAAAGTTTTAGATTCGAATTTATTCAGAAAAAGTGTTTCCATCTCCCATAATTAGCTTTTCTTTATTGAAAAGTTAACCATGTCAGAGTTTTTTGCCAAATTGAGGAGGTTTTTTTTGTAATTTTGTCATTTTAACAATATTTTCTAATGCAGTACTTTAAAATGCACATTAAGGAAACACGACTTTTAGTTAGAACATTAATCCACCTGTCTCTGACGTCACAATAAATGTATTTTCAGCCTTTTTTAGTCTCTTTTAGCTGATAAATGTTGTCGTTGCTTCACCAGGTAGTGTTGCTAACTTTGTCCAAACAGGAAGTTTAAAGTAAAATATTTTGCTTCGTCTTCCATAATTAGCATTTTTTTATCGAAAAAGTTCACCATGTCAGGGTTTTTGGGGGTTTTTTTTGCTAAATTGATTATTTTTGGAGGGAATTTTGTCATTTTAACAACATTTTCTAATGAAATACGTCAAAATGCACATCAAGGAAACACGACTTTAAGTTAAAATATTAATCCACCTGTTTCTGACGTCATAACAAATCTATTTTCAGACGTTTTTAATCTCGTTTAGTTGCTAAATGTTGTCATTACTTCACCAGTTTAAAGTTAAATATTATAGTTACGTCAGAACTTATTCAGAAAACGACTTCATCTCCCATGAAGCACTTTTCTTTTTCGAAAATGTAAACTTCAAAAAATTAATTTGCCATTTCCAGTAACTTTTCTGATGCAACACTTCAAAGTGCATGTCCAGATCTGTTCAGGAAGCTCAACCAGAGTAGGAGACGATAAGACCTGGACCTGGAGCGAGTGTTGTTGTTGTTGTTGTGCAGCATCGATTAAAAGTCTGTGACCCAGTTTTCTCTCAGTCAAATGTTTCCATGCTGCCTCCTCTCTCATCTAATTACTGCATTAAATATTGACGAGCAGCTTGTTCCAGACGTTTTTTCTGCATCACAGTTGATCGGTTCCTGGACAGACGACGGCCACCAAATTATTAATTGCATAACCTGTGATCCAGTGTTTGTGTTCTGACTCTGGAGCATCGTGTTAGCGCTGCTCGACGATGAAGCGGCTCCATGTGTACCAACATGAATATTTCATTCGTTTTCCATGCGGCGGGGATGCAACTGTCCTTTTTTTTTTTTTTTTAAATTTCTCTGCAGTTTTTCGACGGTTGCTGTCTCCCTGGGAACCACGCTCATTAAGTCCCAACACGACTCGCCTCGTTGCCACCAGCATTCCTGGGACTCGGCTTGGACGGCGGCCAGACGTTTGGAGCGCCGAGGTGTGGGGTCGCGCCCCACAATGGGGTTTTAATCAGAGCAGGGCCGCTGGGCTCGTCTTCATTTAATGGAAGAGCCGGTTGGCAGCGGTCCATCTGTGAAAACGGGCACACTGGGGACCATTATGGGCCTGGGAAAAGAGGGGCGTTGTTCTGCACTGTAGAGAAACCCCGATTAGAGGCAGTGTGGCATGTCAGCCCCGGCTTCACGGACCACAAATAAATCCACAAATTAATGTTTAAATCTGTTTCAGTGTGTCGTCTCCTGCCCTGAAATCTAAATCTGAGAGTCTTTGTGTCTCGTGCCGCCTCCGTGTTCGTTATCAGCGGTGATTTCTCAGAGGTCGGAGGCGAAGCTTTGTTCTGTCTGACGTCACCGAGCATCAGCTGAGTCTTTGTTACGGCTTTTCTGCAGCTCTGAAAAAGCCTCCAGTGTCCTGCAGAATATTATTGTGGAGCTCTGAGGGGACGTACAGGGCTGGAGATAAAACACAGAAACAATACTCACTGCTCTTGGACTGCTTTGCCTTTTATTGCTACGTTGAATCATGTTCAATTTAATTTGGCTTTTTAGACAAAAGATTACACAAGAAAAAGACTCTTTCATATCTGAGGTGAGTGAATGTGTCTCAGTGATTGTAGAATAAAGGTCCTGTATCTGGAAGGTCCAGTCTTTGGTGGATCCTGGATAGAACCACACCATGAAGACTGAAGACCACTCTGTGAAAAGATTATTTAGAAGCATCAGTCAGGGGACGATACAAGAGCATCTCCAAGTCACTAAATATCTCTTGGAGTCCAGTTAAATCCATCATTAAGAAATGATGAAAACTGAGTGACCAAGCAAGAAGGAGACGAGTGAGGGAGGAAACCAAGACACCTATGACTCCTCTGAAGGAGGTACAAGCTTCAATAGCTGAGATGTTAGACACTGTTCATACAACAACTGTAGTCTGTTCTTCACCATCAAAGCTTTATGGGAGACAAAGAGAAAGACTCTGTTGGGGAAAAACTCATTAAATCTGGACTAGAGTTCAGCAGAAGACATGTGGAGACTCTGAAGTCACCTGGAGGACGGTTCTTTGGTCTGACGAGAATAAAATTGAGCTTTTTGTCCATCAAACTAGAAGCTCTGTTTGGCAGACACCAAATGCTGCACATCATCACAAACACAACATCCCCACTGTGAAGCACGGTGGTGGCAGCATCATGACGTGAAGCACGGTGGTGGCAGCATCATGACGTGAAGCTCGGTGGTGGCAGCATCATGACGTGAAGCACGGTGGTGGCAGCATCATGACGTGAGGATCTTGTCAGCAGCAGCCTGGAAGGCTTGTAAAGGTAGAGGGTGAATGAATGCAGCAGAGTGTAGAGAAATCGTGGAGGACAACCTGATGCAGTCTGCAGGAGAACTGAGACTTGGAGAAGACTTGTTTCCCAGCAAACTGTGCATCTAATAACTACTGACTTGAATGGAGGGAATTTGCATTTTGAATTATTTGACATTCCTTTGTAGAAATCTTTTCCACAAGTCTTCAGAACAGCTTCTCTGTATGTAGGTTGTAGGTATGTTGTTTGGCCACCTGCAGCGAGTCGACTCCACCTAGAGCGAGGACAACCCTGACCCTTCCTGCTCCACCCTCTGGTTCGTACTGCAGCAGGATAAATGTGTCAACGAGCTGATAGACTGTGTGTTCATGTAGGAGCTGCAGGAAAACTAGTTCAGCCGTCGGTATCTTATCTGGGGCTGAATGCGAGGCCTGAGCTGTGCTGCAGCCAGAGTACACATAAGAGCAGATATGCTGCATGAACGCAGGCCGTTATCTGTGATTATCTCTGCAGAGGTGACTGTGTGGAGTCTGAGCTGCAGAAGGTGATTGTAAAATGTTTATTGTCAGGGTCACATCGGGCTACATTAATCAGCGATAAAAGAAAATATATCCAAGCCTTAGAGCCCAATTGATGCTCTCTGAGTATAGATTTGCATTCCTTCTTCTTGGTTAAATTACTTTTTGAGTATTTATTGCAGTCAGGTGCAGCAAATATCAAATGAAAACACACGAGTCCTTTCCAGTGAGGCCAGCAGCTTGTCGGTGTGATTAGTGGTCGGAGAGAAAAATATGTTAAAATAAGAGTCAAAAGCTGTAAAAATTATCCTCAAAACAGCAAATAAAAATCAGTAAAATACTAGAGGTTTTAGCTGATTTAAGTAGAGTAAGACTGTGGGTTTTAATTTATCACATTGTAAAAGAACAAATTATTGTTTGTATTTTTGGTCTGTTTTTCTTATAGTTCACATGTAAGTTTATACTTTTTATTAATTAAAAAAAGTTATTTTACTAGATATTTTTCTGTAATTTAGTAAAAATGGGGGAAAAATGTGTAAAAAAGCAGTTTGAAATATTTTTTAATCCTTAGTATACATATTTGATTTAAATGATGATAAATATATGTAACAATAAAATTGTTGCTGATTCTAATACAATAAAAATGTTTTTAATAATTTTACTATAAAATGTAAACTACCAAATTACAATTAGAAAATATTAATTTTTTTTTTTTTTTTTAAGATTTTTGATGTGGACTTTTCTTAGTTTTTTACATTTAGCATGTAAATTTACGCAATTTTAACAAAACAGGGAAAATCTGCAGGGTAGCTAAACTTTTCAAATAAATCGTTTTCAGGGTAAAAATGAACGTTTCTCTGCTGCCTCATAAACTCAACTTGTAGGTGAAAGTTGTCTCATGAGTTGTAAAAACATAAAACCAGCAGACGTGTAAACTAGAATGCAGGTGACGAGAGGTAAACCAGAGTTTGGCTTTTTTTTTTTTTTTTTTAAAAAGGGCTTTTAAAGGTTTTTATTTACGGCAGAAACATAGATCATGATAACAGTAAACTAATCAAGATTACCGTGTTTCAGGATTAGAAAAATGAAATAAAATCTGCCTTAATAAAGTCAAAAGGAGTGAACTGACCTGAACTGGACTGAACATTAACTTTAATCATCGTCGTCTCTTCTGATTGGCTGCTGGTGATGTCACACGTCTGTCATTGAGGAAGTGATAAAGCGATGATATGAAACAAGGACCGGCCGACCTCCATGTTGGCTCAGAGCCGCTTTAATCGCTGCTGCATGTCGGTCTGAGGCTCAACCTTGTGATAACGAAGCACGGCTCGTAATAACCAGACCTTCAACCTGCACTGTAAAACCATAAACAGCTCTGGTCGATCTTTTTTAACAATTTACTGTAATTCTCTCTGTTTTGTTAAATTACAGATAACAATAAGAAAAAATATAAATTTACATGTTAACCATCAAAGTAAAACAAACCAAAACTGTAAAAATATTGACAATTGAATTTTTGGATTTTTTTAAACTGCTATTTTACAAAGGACCTCTGTTTTTAAAAAAATAAACTTAATATCCAGTAAAATCACATTAAAAAATCATTTTAGTGGTAAAAAAAACAAAAACAAACAAAGTATATATATATAAAAATAAAAAGACCCAAACTATAAATAATGTTGACTTCAAAAATAGTAAAAATTAAAAACAGTAGTTTGTTTTTTACAGTGTGTCAGATCACATTTTATTTATTTATTTACATTAAAGTATTTCATTGTTTTTTGTTTGTTTGTTTTTTTATTTATGTACTTTAAGGCACCCCTACTGTGAGAATTTCGCAGTTTTTTCACAGATTTTTTTATTTTATTTTAATAATTTATTCATTTTTGGTGGGATTCACTTTTCAGATATTTTCAGTCTTTTTCCATCTTTTATTTACAGTCTAATGCAGTTTATTGAGATCCAGAGTGGATCAAGGTTTAATTCCTGCATTAGAAATGATGTAACCAAACAACAACAAAGAATTCAACAATCTTTAAAACACATTAAAGATGAGGGATTTATTTACTGAATAAAATGTGGCTCAACTAAACCTGTTCAAAGTTCTAATGCTGCTGATTGGCTTCAGGAGATTTGTACAGAAACAAAACACCAGACTGTTCCTTTAAACTGTTTTTGTTGCTTAATAAAAAGAAAACATTTTAAGATCTTAATTCAAATTTATAATAAATAAGTGTAACATTGGCTGCCTGCAGGTGTTTCGATGTAAAAGTGGATTTATCGTTGGCTCTAGATGTTCTTGTTTCCAGTCAGTCCATCCTGAGCTGTTCCTATCGTCGTCCAGATGTCGGCCGTCTCTCTCTGCAGGCGTTTAGTTCCTCTCTCGTCCTCGTGTTTGTGTTTTGTGAGAGGAGCTCAGTGTTCTGGAGCTGCATCCCATGACGCGGTGACTCATACGTAGGCCGAGCAGCTCACACATGGAAAATATAGATCGAGCTGCTGGGCTGTGGCGGCCTGGAAACATGCAGAGATTCTCACATGAATGAAGCAGGAGGAGGTTCTGCTGCACAGAGCGCTGGAGGTCTGTTGGTCGATTCACTGTTTAAATCAGGTTCTGCTCTCTTCATAGCAGGTTTATCGTCTAAAGCGTCATCACAGGGAGCCATGTCGAGTT
>NW_007577850.1:333175-338429 GCF_000690725.1 Stegastes partitus | reverse complement strand
AGTGTAAAACAGTGAATACACGTATAAAAATCAGATTTCAGTCATACGACCGACATCCGACTGGGTCCCGTCTCTCTATGAGGCTGTAAAATGACTTTTATTGCTTCTTTTCTTTTATAGCAGCTGACACCCAACAATCATTAACCAACAGAACAATGTGCTTTGTCATTTTTTTCCTTGTTAGAGTCGCTGCTCAAACTATGAGCCCTTCAGGATCCCTGAACTCTCTGCAGCCATTCAGCACAACCAGATTCCCCCTGGAGCGTCTTCTTGTAAAACACTGAAACATGAATGTGACATTGAATGAAGCCCAGCAGGCCTCGGTGGTGGTGGCGATGATCGGCTGCCCCCTGCAGCTCAGACGGAGGAGAACCGTCCGTCATGCTCCGGCTGAACATTGTGTCCTGAACAGAGACGTCAGCTCTGAACGGGCTGTTAGCAGAAAGCACTTCACATTATGGAGGAGAATACAGCATCACTGCCTTTATTCTCCACACTGTGTCTTCAGATGATGCTCTGCAGGAGGACACGACGTGCATTTTAGTGATGGGGGGTAAATAAATGCCCCAATGGTCTCTGCAGCCGATGCTTGGGTAACGTTGGGTAACTCCCTGCAGCTCGCGTCGAGCTGCAGATGTAGAACGTGGGAGTGGAGACACGGTAATATATCTGCAGGCCAAACGGAGGGCAGCTGCCGCCCAGCAGTGAGTAATACCTGCTGTTGCCGTGGCAACCGGCCAAATATGGCAGCGTCCCACCCCCCCTTCCATCGGCGTCGGGTACCGCTGTTACCGCCACACGGATGAAAACACTCGTCTACCACACATCGAGTTAACTAGACTGTAAAAACACACAAAATATGTAAAAATAAATAAATACAAATACAGAAGTCTGGTCCAAAGAAGGCCAGAATAAACATGGTAAAAAAATAAGAGATGAAATATTGTTATTTTTATAATTTTGCGCCCAAGCTTTAACTTCCTGCTGATGTCTGGAGATGCTGCTTCAACATTTCCACATCATGTTCTTTCCTCATGATGCCATCTATTCTGTGAAGTGCACCAAAACACTCCCACAGCATGATGCTGCCACCCCCGTGCTTCACACCTGGGATGGTGTTCTCAGACTTCAAGCTTCCTCCTTTTTTCTCCAGATGTATCGATGGTCATTAAGACCAAACAGTTCAGGTTTAGTTCCATCAGACCACAGGACATGTATCCACTAATGAAGCTCTTTGTCACTGTGTGCATCTACAAACTGTAATCTGTCTTTTCTATGTTTCTTGTGGAGTGATGTCTTCTTCCTCTCTGAGCAGCCTTCCAGCCCATGTCGGTACAGGACTGGTTCCCCTGTGGATAATGACTCTCTTACCAGCTGCAGCAGCATCTTCACAAGGTCTTTAGCTTTTGTTCTGGGGTTGATTCACACATTTGAACCAGAACACTTCATCTCTGGGACACAGAACCGTCTCCTTCCTGAGACTATGCTGGCTGGACATTCCCATGGTGTTTATACTTGATAGAACTGTCTGAACAGATGAACGTGGAACCTTCAGCCATCTGGAAGTTGTACCCAAAGATGAACCAGACTGGTGGAGGTCCACAGTTCTCCTCCTGATATCTTGGCTGGTTTCTTTAGATTTTCCACCTTCTCGCAAAAGGAAGCAGTGTGTTTGAGGTGTTCCTTAAAATACATCCACAGGTGTGCCTCCAGTTAACTCATATGTTGTCGATTAACCAATCAGAAGCTTCCAAAGCCATGACATCATCATCTGGGCTTTCCCAAATAGAAATAATGTTGGTAATCCTAACTGTCCTAAAACAGGAAAGTTTTGTCTGATTTAATGTAAACTTCTTGTTCAACTGTACGTACCAAAGTTAGTTTTTGGTTTTGGCTGATATTTCCCCACTTCGTCAAGCAAGCCATGATTTCATTCATATTAAACGTAAAAAGGAAGTCTTTGGGTTTTGCATCATCTTTAAAATCTCCTTTTTTAGCAGAACCTTCCTCCTCGTTCCTTTTAAGCTCCACTCAGAGGTCGTTAGAGGATAAAAGAAAAGCTGTCGTGCCTGCATTCCTCTGGATGAAATCACTTTTTTTTTTTTTCACCGCATAAATTCCGTGAACTTCTCACAGAGAGAAAAGTGAGTCTCCAGCTGTTGTCCTGAACTGGATCTGAGTGTTTATCTGCTGACGAAACCAAACTGACAGCAGGCAGATGGTCGCCGGACTCGGGCCAGTGTTTCCGGTCTGGTGGAAAGACGAAGAGACGCTTCATTTATCTTCAGTCCTGCTGAGTTTTCTCATGATTTTCTTTGTTTTGTTTTACTTTATGTGTTTGCTCAAGTTTACAAATAGTTTGAAATGTTTAAAGGAACCTTTTGTTGGTGTCACTGATGTATTAAAAGAGCACCATTTTACTTTACTGCCAGTTTTCCCAGTTGCCTCTGGCAGTGGCAAATGAAAAGCTAAAGCTAATGTTTGCTAGAATTTAAGGATCTGACAAAAGCTTTAAGCTTTAATGTGAACATGAAGTTATAGCATTGACAAAGCTATCGCTAAAGCTAACTGTTGCAAATGTCTGCTAATGTTAGCGACCATAACACCTGAAAAACATTCACAGGACTTTAGCAGTAATGTTAACAAAAAGCTAACATTGACCAATCTGTAGCTAGAGCTAATTGTGGCTACTGTTAGCTAACGCTAGCTACCATATTTTGTTGTTTAGTGTATTTTGTTACACTAGAATTTAAAGGATTTTTTCCGTAGACGACTGTCTACTAATAATAAAATATTTTTTTAAAAGCTAACGTAAGCAGTGCTCTTGCTAACTCATAAAGCTAAGCTAAGCAATTTGTTTACTCAATAATCTCTTAATTATTTTCTCTGAGAAAACTAATTCTGTTGTTTATTTTCAGTGACAAATTAAATGTTTTTAGTTTTATAAATGAAAACTGTTTGCTAGGTTACATCCTTCCTGTTTTGCATTCCCCTGCACATGCTCAGTAGCATTTTACTGCTTCCTGCCCAGAAACAGCGCTGCGATTTCGACCTAGTGGCCGAACCGTGTTACTACAACTTAATTTCCATGAGGCACACTGACCCTAAAGGCGTTTGTCCTGTCACACGTTCAAAAAATAAAGCAATTCAGTGAACATTTATGGTAATTTAGACATTTTTAGATGCAGATTTAAGCACTGATTTGGTTATGCAACTTTCTTTGCCCACAGCGTCAACAGTTGGAGACAAATGTGTGCTGAAATGTATTCAAAGCTCGAAACAACATAAGACTGCACTCTTCTATTATGTTCAATTAGAAAATGAGGTGATAAAAACGGACTAATCCGCCTTATCGCTGTGCAGCAGGATGAACTCTCTTCACAATCAGGTGTCTTTCAGTGTCTTAATTCTTTTCAGGATGATAATTTGCCTGTTGAGTGCTGCCGTCTAATTAAATACACAAATAAGCATTTCATCTTTTCATTCTGAAGACTCAGTGGGACGTAGAGCAACATTTATATTTGTGACTAACCGGTCCACATTCATTATAAATCGTTCTAAGAGGAGTTTCCACGTTTGATGAGATTACATGACGCAGTGTTTTCATAACCAGGTAAATCCAGGTGAAAGCTGACAGCATAAATTGAGGCTTTATTTATCTTTGAAGATGCAGATTAAAAGAAGAATAAACCTTTAAAGCGTGGATTTGAATTTTTGCAGTGTGGAGGTGACAACTTCTTTGAATTTGCGGCGCCTCCACTGCATTTTTTTATGTGCAAATTGAAAATGAGCGATAAAAATAGGTGGGCTGTTTAGTGGATATAAGGTTTAGCATGTTAGCTTAGCATATTAGCATTTGCTAATCAGTGGTTAGCTACATGCAGGTGTTGGCGCTAAATAGCAAATTAATCAGTGTTATTATATTTATACTATATTTATATTTAATTTATTTTGCAAATCTGTGCAAAACCGCTGATATGTGCAGGTTATCTTTGTACTACGTTCCCTAAATGTTTGCACTATCTTTGCTGCTGTAACATAAATTAATAAAGGCTCATCTTATCGTATTGCAGCTCATTTTTCAGTTTATAAATAATCCATCCAAGACATTTTATTTCGTCTGAGATATTTCTAATTTAACAACACGCCTGCAGCCACGTGTGTGTTAATGTGACTAAAAAATAAACGTTTTGTGCATATTTTCTACATGAGATAAGAAGCTACTTTGCCACCAAACTTCATCTACAGAAACTTTTAATCTCGCTGTGCATTTATTAGCCAGCTAGGAGCAAATATTGAGCAGCTGGAGTTGGTTTAGTGTGTCATTGATGACCAGTTTTGCAGCAGCTGGTGGTCCTTCTATCTGCCACAGAGGTCAAGCAGATTATAAGCCTTTTTGCTTTAACCCTCTCAGCTGTGGCGGCTAACCGACGGAGGCTCTTCTCGCCCGCTGAAGAGGCTCCGTTGCATAACAGTCCTGCTCTGTTTCTGCACCGCTGCACAGCCGACAGCGGTGGCGGCGGCAACTCTGCTGCATGCTGCATGACATAACCTCCACACATCCACTAACACGCTGTCCGCCTTCATCGCTGTGTTTTATTCTGTTTTTACCTCCCGGCGCTCTCTGCAGCTCTCCCTGTTTAAAGTGTGACTATTTTTACATGTTAAAAGCAGACATACACTCAGTTCTTTAATAGGAATGTAATATTTATCCTCGGCCTCTGCACCACCTCCTGGACTGGTTGCATTTGTCTCGACCTTGTGACGTTTTGTTTTTGGTGACACAACCCTCCACTAAAACCCCAAACAGACAACAAGCTGCCCTTATAGCTGCCTGTTTATTTCTGTTTCCTCCTGCTGATGCTCTGCAGCCAGGACGCCTTCGTTTTTTTTTAGGTCATGTTGACAGAAAACAGCTGCAAACAGGCAGGAAATCCAGTATAAATAACCGTAGTATTTATGATCGTTAGACACACTTTATTTTCTGACGTGACTTGACTCTGACTTTATATTACTCTGGTCTGTTCCTGCCTTGCTAACAATAAAATCCAAAACTATAGAATCCTTTTTGTGTTCTTTTTCAGACAAATTAAACGTTTTTACCGTATTTTTTTCCTTCAGAACTTAAAGCTGACAAAGTGCTAATGCTGCAAAAGCAGTACCTAAAGTATAACTTACATACAACTGTAGTCTTATTGTTTACAATATTTTATGTCTATAAGACTCTTTAAAAGTAATAAAAGTCTATAGCATA
>NW_007577850.1:329890-332095 GCF_000690725.1 Stegastes partitus | reverse complement strand
GTTTGTCCTTTGTTTTTAATACGTTAATATGTCCAGAAAACATGTTTCTGTCTGGAACTCATCCGACTGCCTCATCATGAACGTTCCTGGTAAGTTGTCTGATAAGATAATAAACAAATGTTTTATTCCATTTCTGTTGACTTCAGATCTGTTTATTCAAGCAAATGTCCAATAATCTGCTTATTTCAGGTTTAAATTCAATTAGATATTCACACCACAGTGCAGTTTGACTTCTTGACCTGTTATATTAAGCTATATTTAATGCTGTGGTCCTTAAAATTAAACATGCATAGTTAGAATCAACCTCTCTCTGTGTGTTTTATGACTGCAAAGCTGTTGTTTTCACATAAAACTCTGAATATGGTCATAAACTTACACAAGAGCGACACTAACTCTGCATATGGTGATAAAAGCCTGAAAACCTTTTAGGACAGTGTTGTGCTCAGTGTTTTACAGGCCTTTATAGACTGACTGATGGTGTTTGTGTCACCCTGAGGTCACCAACACGCCGCTGAACTGACCCGTTGTTCTTAATGGCCCGTATGGATCACGGTGGCGTTGCCGTGGTGATCCATGTTGTGAGTGTTTATCATGTCTGTGTTGCAGGTTGCATAACGAGAGAAGCCTCACTGAGCCACAACATGCCACCGTCTGCTGTCGCCATCCCAGTCTGCAGCCTCCGACAGCTGCACCGCTGAGGAGGTGGCGCCACCTGGTGGAGGCAGGTAGAGCAGGGTCGTTGCATCAAACGCTGCTTCAGATACACAACAACAGTCAGTAAGTGCCTCCTTCACCACAAATTCTCTAAGCCTGATGTTTGTGCCATCATCTGGTTCTTGAATATTTCTGGTCGGAAAGTCGTAGAACTCAAAGAAAAGATGTAAAACAAACACAAAGAGAAAAAAAAATGATGGAAAAGACGTACACATGACCACAAAGACAAACAAAATGATACAAATGGCCACAAACACATACAAAATCCCCACAAAACCTGAAAATATAATATGCAATGACCACAAAGATACACAAAACCACTACAAAGACACAAATACAACCAGAAATAAACAGAAAAAGACCAGAAAGACACTCAAAATGATCAAAAATGACCACACAGAGATGCAAAATGACCACAAAGCAAAAACTCAAATGGACTTAAAATGACCCCAAACACACAAAATGATCAAAAAGTGAGAGAAAAGAACACAAAATTACCACAAAGAGATGCAAATTGATCACAAAGAGACAAAAAATAACCATAAAAAAACAAAAACAGACCACAAAGACACACGATACAATCACAAATAGACAGAAAAAGGCCAGAAAGACACGCAGAATTACCAAAAATGACCGTACAGAGATGCAAAAGACCTCAAAACAACTCAAATTGACTTAAAATGACCTCAAAGACACACAAAATTGTCACCAAGTGACATAAAATCACACAAAATGAACACAAAGAGATGCAAAATGATCACAAAAAGAGACAAAACAAACACAAAGTGAGCCAAAATGACCACAGAGACAAAAGGAAAACAATACAAATATGCAAATTGATTACAAATAGACACACAATAACCATAAAAAAACAAAAACAGACCACAAAGACACACAATACAATCACAAATAAACAGAAAAAGACCAGAAAGAGCCTCAAAACAATAGTAAAGACACGCAAAATGACCACAAAACAACACATATTGACTTAAAATGACTCCAAAGACACACAAAGCAGTAGCAAAGACACACAAAATGAACAAAAAGTGGGTAAAAATGATACAAAATTACCACAGATACATGGAAAACAACCCCAAAGATGCACAAAAAATGGAAAAGACACAAAGACAGATAAAAGCAGGCCACAAATCCATGCAAGGAAACACAAAATAACCACAAAAGGAGGTACAATTGCACAAAATAACCACAGAACATCGTAAAATGACTTAAAATGACCCCAAAGACACACAAAGCAGTAGCAAAGACACACAAAATGATCAAAAAGTGAGAGAAAATTCTACAAAATTGACCACAAAGAAACACAAAATAACCACAAAGATGCAGAGAAAAAACGCAAGACACCAACATGGAGGTACAGTTAAACAAAATGACCACAAACTGACACAGAGACACAGAATAAGCACAATGAGACAGAAACAGACCACAAAATGAGGCAAAGTTGTACAAAATAAGACCAAAAATGCCACAAAC
>NW_007577850.1:271887-328703 GCF_000690725.1 Stegastes partitus | reverse complement strand
ACAAAAACTAGTTTGTTCTTTTAAAACATGTAACAGTGAAATTACTTTTCTTTTTTTTTTTTTTTTAACTGTATTTGACAGATTTAATCAGTCCAATATTTCTACATATTATGGTCAAAAAAGGAGTGAATTCTACAACCTGCTGACTTAATCTGACTGAGTGGAGTCACCAGATTTTTTAATTAAAAATAAATAAAGAGTCACTTTGTCGTTATTGGCAGTAGATTAACTGACATCCATTCTATACATTCACAGCTAAACCTACAACACAACAAAGTGCCAGATTAGAGTGTTATCGGTTTAAATGAGCTAAAAACCTTCAGATTCTGTAGATGATGAACTGATTCCTGCCGTGCGTCCTGAACACAGACGCTGCACCGTCCTCCACCTGCTCCGGATGGATGAAACTTTAATGCACATCTGCAGCAGCAGCGACTTCCTGATGCATGAAATGTCTTTTATCCGGCAGCCTCCCTCAGCGATCCTATATGTTTTCCTAAAATAACCCTGAGCGGTGCATTTTGAGGAGTTTGCCTTTAAAGCTGCCGGAGTCAGGAATAAAAAATAAAAAATAAAAAAACCCACACACATTAGCAGCACAGCGATGGAGACACGCGTCTTTATTTTGCAGTGGGAATACAAACTCTGAACACAACCGTCCATGGAGCATTCACACAGCGCTGTAGTTCACTCTCAGTGTGCTTCTTTTTTTATTTCTTTTATTTTTTTCATTTTTTGTACAAGCGCGTCTCGGAGGAGGAACATCAAAAAGCCCGTCACAATCAATGCAGTTAAAGGCGACTTAAGAAAACGTACATTTGGAGAAATAAAATTTAAAAAAAAACAAAACCTTTTTCCACCTCTGAACACATTCCTGTCATCTGCAGAAAGAAAGGCGAAGCAGCGAGAAAGAAAGAAAAACAGAAGTGCGCTTAAATGAAGTAGGTTTTTGCAGAAAAGCTCAGCGAGGAGGAGGATCAGTTTGTCTCGGATCATTTTTCAGATCACTTGAATCATCAGCAGCCTGTTGCAGCAACAATGTGGAGAGAAGAAAGCGGATTCTGCTGCACGTTGTGCGTTTAAATATGCAAATAAGTCAGAAGAAATGCCAACAACTTCCAGAACAAACATCTGAATGTCGCACAAAACCATTTTCAAGACTCTTATTTTCACTTTGTTGACACATTAGAGTGAAAAGGTTTTTACAGAAGAGGTTTCAGAAATCAGAAAATACTTCCCATCGGCATGTTTTTAGGAATAAAACGTCCCAAAAATATGGTGGTGAGTCAGATTTTAGGACATTTTGCTTCCATATAATGTCTTATTTCAGACTAACAGACAGAAAACATCCAAAATACACATTAAAGGAGTTTGTTTTATTATTAGACAAATGTTTTAAAGGTAATTTTCTGTTTTTTCGTCGACTCGGAGCCACAAATCTCCACTTCTGTCTGTACTCTGGAGGTTTTTACACACAGGTCTGTTCATAGTTTGTGCATTTAAGACCAAACACCTGAATCAGAACTATTTTTTGAGTCTCTGAAACATTCCCTGCATCTGGAAATAACTTTCATTTTCTAAATTCTGTGACCATTTTCTCCATTTAGGTCAGTTGTGTCTTTTTATAGCATCAATGAACTGAATTATTCCTTTTGAATTTCATTTCTAAAAGGTGTGTTTGACGCCTGAGACTCACTGTTTGATTTCTGCAAAACACAAAAACCCACCAAAATGACGAAAGTTTGTCTTTGCTTTTTGGTGAAAACGGATAAATGCATCATGATGTTGTTTGTCACAGCTCAGATCTACAGCTGGATCTGAATGAAAGCCTGATTTATGGACGTTTTATTCCTAAGATCACGGCAGAAATGCATTTGTTTTTGTCTGAGCAAAGTATTTTCTGATTTTTAAAGAATTTTTAACATGCAAAATTAAAAATGAAACAACCAAAATTCAGATTTCTGTTCTGGAAATTATTGCAGATTATGTTATTTTCACATATTTAATCCCTCATTTGCATATTTAAACAGAACATTTTAGAAAACCGGGGAGGTTTCACCATAACATCTGTGATATGGTTGAACATGTCACCTTGTCTTCCACATTGAGCTCGTTATTCGCTCATTTTGGTCCCAATCCTGCTGCTATTGTCTCGTTTAAACCACCGACTCTCATGTCGGTGGTTTAAATATGAACCTGCTGCTGCTATTAGGCTGGTTTACTGCAGTTCGGCACAAAGACTGGATGCAGGAGGAAACTGAGCAGCGCCTCTAGGACGCCCCAATTAGCACCTAATTACTGTGATTTGTCTTAAAGTGTAAAAATGGATGAACACACCTGAAGCTTTTCATATGTTAAAGGTTTGTTTGTTTAACGAGTCAGAGAATCGTCCGTGGTGTCGGTGCAACCGGCTGCTGATCCTGAAACCGAACCGCTCGGATGCTGATCCGTCCTCGTTGAGGTCGACTTTGGCGCAAACACAAAAACATTCCTCAGTGACTACATTCAACCGAAGGGCAGCGCAGGGAAACAAACAAACACAAAAAACCCTTTAAAAACAGTCGCTCAGTCGTCCTCAGAGAACCCAGCTGAATGTTTTAGGCTCCGTCTAATGGACTCCAGGTCCAGACGCCATCCCAGACCCCGAGCTGCTCTTAGCGTAGTTTGAAAACAGATCTGAAGTATTCTGGGTTCCAGGTTTGAATACTTTTTTAAAAAAAATCTGTGCATCTTTATTAATTTCATAATCAGTTCAGAAACCAAAATCACAGCATGAAATGTAAAAGAAAAGCTTGTTGTTCATGCTTCAGATTCCATGATTCATGATGTGTAACCCTCTGAAAACCTGCTGTGGGGCTTGAAACACATCATTTTATTAAATTCATCAGAGCTACAACGTCAGAGCTGCTTTTCTGTGATGAGCCTTTTGATCGGGAGAAAACGCAACTGCATCACTTCATCCAAATTACTTAATTCTACATGTCTCCGTTTAAAAAATTTGGCAAAAATAAACCATTTGCTTTAACCGGATTGTGTAAAAAACAAAAAATTTCTGCGCTCCTCCGTGCACCGGTTAAGCCTTTGTTGACTCTGCTGTGACCAAACTCTGGGAGTTTTCGAGTGAACTGCAGGCAGCGTAGGATAGGAGACGAGTGTGGAAACAAATTAATTTTTTTTTTTTTTTTAACATTTTTGTATAATAATAATTAAGCAAATTAAACTTTTTTCTGACATTTCTGAGTTCTTTTCTATTTTTTAACGGTTGTTCTGTTTCCATAGAGCTGCAGGACTTTATATTGCGGTGAAAAATGAGCCCACAGTGAGAAAAAAACTGGAGTTCAGTTTGTTAAAGGACGACACATGCCTGATTTAACGTGATGAACATGAGCTCGTACATCGATCAGCGAAATATAAATAAGTCTTTGAATGACACAGGAATTGTTGCCGGATACTTTAAAACGCTCTGTCACACCTGTAAAATGCATTTTCCCTTTTTAGCGTGAAAAACGCCTCCACAGAAATGCAACAAAGCTGATTTGACCACACTTATCAGCTAATTTGGGCGTGAAATCGGCTTCTGATACCTAAGTCTAATAGAAACAGCACAGTTTCAGTGGAGGAGTGGTGACGTGCTCCCTAAATTTGCATGATTTTATGGCTTCGAGACACTTTTGAGACGACGAAACAGGAAAAGATCTTTTTGTCTGTACAGTGAAAAACTCGATAAATACTCAAAGGTTTCAAAAAGGAAGCGAGAGGACTGGATGTGCATCAGTAGATGTGTCACTGCATACAAAAAGTGAACTTAAGGTGTGTTTGGTCTGAGAGAGCATAAGGTTCGCCGTGAGACAGCATCTGTTGCAACAACAACAACAACAACAGCCAGTCAGGCAGGCAGGCCGGCCGGCCACGTTTAATGAACGCCGTTTAATCTAATTTTCTCCTGCCTGAGTCGGCTCTGCACCCAGGAGGCCGAGCTGCCGGCGTCGTGCCAGGAAACGCTTCCAAATGCAGCTTAGCGCAGATAAAAAAAAAACAAAAAAGGGTCTGTGGGAGTTCACTGGAACGTGTCTTCAAAAAGCAGCAGGACGAGGATCTCCGGAAAGCAAATCTTTGGGGGGTTTTTAGTTTCTGTCATCGCTCGTGAGGAACTTGTTGCGGGGAAACGACGGGACTTTTGACCCGCTGGTGTTGGTTCACACTGCGAACAACCGCACAGAGAGCAGCTGCCAAGAAACGTCGGAGGGAACTTCAAGTGGCCGGCAGAGACCAAACACACACTCCCACATCTCCTATTTTTATTCATGAGCACTTTTAAACAAAACACTCTCACCTCAGAGTCCATTAAGTCGCCGTTCTGGAGTTTTCTAAAGTTTAAATTCACTTTTTTTTCTCCACTTCGTACAGGGTTCCTGCGGTTTATTAAATATGTCGTGACATGTCGTTAACCTCTTAACATCCAGCCTTTTATAGGAGTTTGGCCTCAGCTGTAAGATCAAAATGCTTTCGTCAGACTTCATTTGAAAGGGAGCGCCTTCTAGTTTCTTGAGCTAATTTAGCATGTGGCTAAAACACAAGCTAAACTACATCAGTTCAAACCTCTTAGTGATCACCGCTTTTGCTCATTTGGCTAAATAGGAGCTCATAGCAGAAGGATTTAGTGTATTTTTCTGTCAGTTGGAGGATGAAATCTGCCCGTTTAAACAAGAAATATTTAGATTTCTTCAAAGCAACACAAGTTCAAGTCAGTAAAGAGTTTCTGCATTTCTTTAAAAAGTCATAAATATGTCAAAGCATGTCTTCAACTTCTTAATTTTCTTCCTTTTTGTGGGACTTTTGACCATTTGGCCAAATGGAAAAGCCTTCAACAGAAAACCAAAGTGCTTTAGTCAGACTTCATTTGAAAGGGAACTTCTTATAGTTTCTGAAACTGTTTTAATTTAGCACGTGGCTAAAACACAAGCTAAGCTACATCAGTTCAAACCTCCAGCAATCACCTTTTCATAGAATTTATGCTCATTTGGCTAAATAGGAGCTGATAGCAGAAGGATTTAGTGTATTTTTCTGTCAGTTGGAGGATGAAATCTGCCCGTTTAAACCAGACATTTTTAGATTTCTTCCAAATTTCTTCAGCTTAGTAAAGACTTTCTGCATTTGCTTAAAAAAAGTAATAAACACGTCAAAGCATGTCTTCAACTTCTTAATTTCCTTCCTTTTTATGGGATTATTGACCATCTGGCCAAACAGAAAAGCCTTCAACAGAAAACCAAAGTGCTTAAGTCAGACTTCATTTGAAAGGGAGCTTCTTATAGTTTCTGAAACTGTGCTAATTTAGCACGTGGCTAAAACACAAGCTAAACTACATCAGTTCAAACCTCGTAGTGTCCATCTTTTTATAGAGTTTATGCTCATTTGACTAAATCGGAGCGGATAGCAGAAGGATTTAGTGTATTTTCTGTCAAGCAGAGGATGAAATCTGCCCGTTTAAACAAGAAATATTTAATTTCTTCAAAGCAACACAAGTTCAGCTCAGTGCAGAGTTTCTGCATTTCCTTAAAAAAGTCCTAAATATGTCAATGCATGTCTTTAACTTTCTTTTTATGGGATTTTTGGCCAAATAGAAAAGCGGCAAACAGATGAATTGTAAGCTCAAAATGCTAATAGTTTCTGAAACTGTGCTTATTTAGCATGTGGCTAAAACACAAGCAGTTCAAACAATAAGTGTAACCTCTCAGCTTTCACCTTCTTTATAGAGTTTTTGGTCAAATGGAAAAGCTTCTAGCAGAGGAACTGTACGACCAAACCGCTTGTGTGAGGCTAAATTTGAAAGGTAACACCTTGTAGTTTCTTAAAAATGTCCTTGTTTATCATGTGGCTAAAACACGACTTAATCAAACTTTCTGATTGGTTCAAATGTTGAGAGTTTCCTTGCTGGGGAAATGTTAGTTCACAAAAACCTTCCCACCTCTGAGTCCATTAAGTAGCTGCTGCTGAGTTTATTTTTTTTTATCATGTAGTGGAATAAATCTGCTAATTTAAAAGTGAAATGTTCAGACTTATTCCAACATTTCCTTAAAAATGAATATAAATACGTGTCATGAAGTGTCTTTGGGATCAGTCGGTGTCGATTCAGACAGAATTCAGGACATTATCTCAGGAAAGTCTTAAAATTCAGCCACAATATTTTACAGAATTTAGTTTTGAGTCCCAAATTACAAATGAAAAGCAACATTGTGATGTGAAATGACGAGGACGTTGAATAAATTATTAGCACGTTTAGCCAAATCTCACATGAGCCTTCACCTGAAAGGTCACGTCTTCTAGTTTTTTAGTTTTTATTTCGTAAAATAAAAGCTAAAAACGCCATCAGTTCAAACACGGCTCAGTTTTATATTTTGGTCTTCGTCCGGCCCGGCTCTAACTACAACACTAGTTTCTTGTCTATTTTACTTAAAATGGGAACATAATTTGAAAACTACACGTCATGCTGCATTGGAGGAGACTTTAAACTAGTGATGGACGCCATAAACTCATTGGGAAAAAGTTTGCTTGAGTAATAAATCGAGTTAGAAGTCGGCTCATTTTCTCACTGACGTCTATGCAATCTGCAGCCAGGAGTCGCCCCCTGCTGGCTGTCAGAGAGAACACACGTTTAAGGCTTGTCTTTTCTGTCTTGTCACTAACTGAGGCGTCTCCACAGTCGTCTGCTCGTATCTGAAGGTCGGGGCGAAGCTGCGAAGCCGTTTAATCGCCTAATCGTTCCTGCTCCGTCTGCGAGGCTGCTCTCAGTGTGAACGCATGACTCATGCTGCTGAAAACAGAGCCTGTGTTACTACAAACCGATGACCACGACTTCACCAGGGGGGATAAACACCGGTCTCTGAGTAGTGCAAATTTTCTTCTTGCGGCGACAAACGGCCGAAGGTGCTCCAGTCGCCTCATTCTTGTGCATCGATTCATTTCGAGAACTTTGCTGCTTTTTTTTTCACGCAGACCGGCTCTTGGGGAAGGTGAAAATAAAGGCACAGAGATTTGGATTTCTCTACTACATCCTCCCTCCCGCCCACCGTCTCCAGCAGCAGCAGAAGCAGCAGCTTGGAGAAGTTTCTAGAAGGCTCTGTCGGCTGCGATCACGTCAACACTCTCCGCCGCACAGGACCAACTGTCGGCCTCCGCCTTGATGTGTCAATCCAGCGGATGCCGCCGCCTCCCTCCGTCTCCCCGGGGACCTCGCAGTCCTCCGTCGGTAGAAAGCAGTGGGTAGGAACCAAAAAAATAAAACACCAAAGCAGCAACAGCAGCAGCAGCAGCAGCAAAAAAAAAAAATCGTTCGCCTCCGCCGCTCCTCCATCTCTGAGCCATTTATAGCCGATCATACGAAGTCACAACAAACATTTGAAACGAGTTACAGACTAACAGCAAGCGGCGAGGGGAGGGGAAGGGAAGGTGCTCTCATCTGCTCAGACATCCCGCTCCCTGTCTCCAACATCCCAACATCACGTCCCGACACAGATTCCAGCGCCGCCAGAGATCCCGAACCGAGCAACGCCGCCCCGTCTCTAATCACATCTGTTTAAACACAGATTGTCTGGCCTGAATACCGGCTGGCGCTCTGGAAAAATGTCACCTCTGGTATTTATGGCGAGCCGTTCTAGCGCTTAACCCTCCAGACCGGGTTTGAAATGCAGGACGTCTCATCTCAATTGTAGAAATTACAAAATTGATCACAGCCAGAAACTGTAAAAGCTTTTTGACTTTTGAATTTGAAAATAAAAATAAAAGGTTTTAACCTTTAAAGACAATTTCAAGTAAAAGGCCTTTAATTTGGACAAAAGCTGCCAGAATACTTGGATTTTCTGAATTTGTTTAACCTTCTGAACCCCGAAACACACAGGCAGGTTCGTGTGTTATAAAAACAGCTGAATTAACAGCATTTATCATAAGACGCAAAAACAGAAAGAATCGTCTGCTAAATTAACCAAATTTAAGCTTCAAATTTATTCTACCTGCCTAATTTAAATATTCGCAGAAAATATTCTGTTTGCTCTAATTGGATTCTGTGAAAAACAAAAAATTCTGCGTTTCTCTGTGCAACCGTGAAGCCGTTAGTGGCTCAGCTGCGACCAACGGTCACGTGACATAAATTCAGGAACTTTTTCAGCTGAACTGCAGGCAGCGTTTACACATTGTTAAATATCTGTCCTATGTAGCGCTTCCATTTTTAAGAAATCAATATTCATAACATTTGGGGGTACTTTAAAAGAAGTTGCACATGTTGATTCTATTTTTTTTTTCTCAATTTCTGTAAAATAAATTCAACATTTTTTTTCAACGTCAGAATTCCAGTTTGAGATTCTACAATATATTACTTGCTGGTTGAAAATTATGACTCTGCAGCTCTGAAGCCGATATCAGTAACGAGAAACCTCATACATCCGAGCAGTAAGAGCAATTTGTCCTGATGATATCTGAAATGTTCCATGTGACTGATTAAAGTTCATCACGTGTTAAAACGACTCGCCATAGATGCTCCCTCGGCTGCATCGACACACATTTCACTGCAGATTAAATAAATTTCCTATCTACGCTCCAGATCAGTCAGAACCAGCAGGTATCTCGGCCTCCGTCTAATCAGGTCGCTGTATTTAACGCATGCGGCGTCGTTCGTCTCCGTTAACCGGCTCAGACTAATCAGAGCGACGGGGGGGGGGGGGGGCACTGCGAAGCGATCCATCACACTCGCTAATTTATCAACATCAAGTGCAGTCTGCAGGAAACGACCACTGGAACAGGCATTACTTAGTGCTTTGGCAGCAGCAGGCTTCGACGACCACACACCAAACACAACAGACTCACACACTCGCTCACACACACACACACACACACACACACACACAGATAGGAGATATGGAAAGAAATCTCCAAAAAGCACAAAAAAAAAAAGAAAAAGAAAAAAAAATCGTCAAAGTGTGTTTCACAAAAGGAGTTCCGTGTTTCTCAGCAGGGTCGGCCATGACTACCACAAAGAGACGAAAGAGAAGCGCTGCTGCAGTGCATTCTGGGGGTTTGAGTCCATATTTACAGCCCGTGGAATGATAACGTACCAGTTTGTCTTTATTTACACACATTATCAGCTCCCTTCGTTGCTGCAGCGACGTCCCGTCCGTCGGGTCAGTACTCCCACTCGTCCGTCTTCATGTCCAGGTAGTTGAGAATGTTCTGGGCGAACTTCACCGCCTGCTTCCTCGCCACCTTGGTGGTCTCGTCGCCCTGCGGGTCCACGGCGTCCAGCATCAGTAGCTGCTTGGTCAGCAGCTCCTCCAGCATCATGTAGCTCTTGTCGGCCCGCTTGCCCTCGTAGCCGAGCACCTGGGCCTGGAGGTCCGACAGGCTCCCCAGGACCAGCCACACAGCCCGGTGCGACGGGTGCTCGCTGGCGCCCGGCTGGCGGCGGGCCAGTGCCTCGCGGAGGTCCAGGAAGGTGATGATGGCCTGGACCTCCACCACGGCGCGGCGGCGGGCCTCTCGGATGCACGGGTTCTTGGCCGTGTCCACCTGGTCCAGGTGCGTGAGGAGGCTCTGCAGCTCGGCCTTGGGCCTGAAGCCGAGGTCGCCCATCGCGCAGTGCCGCAGGACGCCCTCTCGGAGGTGGGACACGTGAGCTCGCACCGCCTCGATCTCACGGATGGAGTTGTTCTGCGCCAAGTCGTACCTGCAGAGACGAACAGAATCAGAGCTCCAAAACCTGCAGCAAGAATCGACCAGATTCCAGCAACACTTTCCAAAAAATAATCAAGTGAGAATTCATTAAGCTTCTGAAATGTTGCAAAAAAATCCTAAAAAATTTGAATTAAACTCCTACTGTCGCCTCACATCACATTTGTCTGGCAGCTGATGACAAGCTGCTTATTCAACACTCTGAACCTCAACTTTTTAAAGGCAGGTTATACGAAAAAAACCCAAAAATCACCAGTTACACCAGTTATCAGAGCCAGAAAACTGCAAGAATCGTCAGATTTTACACTTTCCAACAGTCATCGTATGACCTTTTGCGACGTGCAGCTCCGTCAGAGGACTTCATTCACTTTATTCTACTGTCTTATTTAAAAATTCGCTAAAAATAAACAAGTTTGCATTAAACAGATTCTGCAAATAACAAAAAAATAAGCGCTTCTTGGTGCAACCATGACGCCTTTGGTGACCAAGAATATAAATTCAGAGATGTTCAGCTGAACTGCAGGCAGTGTTCAAATAGGAAAACAAATGAAATAGTAAAATATCTAAAGCATGTCAAGTCAATATTTCTTTTCTAGTGCTGATAACAAATGTGAGAATGTAGAAAAATGTTTAACAAGTTGAATCCAGATTTTTTTTTTAATTTTTCAAAAATAAATAATCAAAGCAATTTGACTTTTTTGTTTTTGTTTTTGTGATTTCATTCCCTCTGTGTCACACTGACAGATGATATTTCTGAGTCTCTCTCCGTCTGCATGGTTGTTCTGTTTCCACAGAGCTGCAGCAGGACTTTATATTTTTCTACTATTTTATTTAAAGCTCGTACATACTAATCACTGCACGATATTATAAATCACCAATTAGCCTAATGGGGCTTTAGAAGCTGCACCGCCCTCCCCAATACTTGCATCCTGCCACAGTTACTCCATTAGATCAGTACTTTACAGCTGCTTGATTATCCTTCAGTGATAACATGATAAAATCCGATCATCGTGGTCCGTTACGGTCTGGCTCTGATCTGCAAACACGACCTCCAGATGACCCGACTGAGCTGCTCAATGGCAGGAAAAATGAATCAAAGACGACTGCTGCCAAAATAAAACCCCTTGAATGTATTTTATTTGGTTAATACTCAAAATATTACTCATATATTATGTTTTATTCACATTTCTATTTAGTTTCTGAGTTAAATCGGTTAAAAAAAACACTTTCCATTTTACACTTTTTTTTTGTTTTTTAATTACTGTAATTGAAGCCTAAATCCAGGCAGCACAAAAACACTGTGTGACTGGAGTGGTGCTTGGATCGGCACTAGAGTCGGCGGTTCCACGTAATGGAGAGCTCGGTGGGCGTGTTGGTGAAAAACAAGCCTGACATCTGGTGATGTGAGTCTAATTCAGATCAAATGGAAATTCATCCTCCTGCACGGCTTCGTGAGTTTGGACTCTTCCAAGCTGGACACCTGCGATCCAGAATGAACTGGAGCTGAAGCAGTTACTCAGTGAACATTTACTGGTTTTTATACTAATAAATTGAATATCTTTGGTTGTCAACTGAAGGTCTGACAAAACAAAACATCTTGGAAGTTATGACTGGATTAGATTTCACCACTATTTCTAACATTAAACCGCCAGCAGGTTTGAAAATGAGTCATATCTGTTTGTTTTTTTTTAAATCGCCAAAATTAAACTACTTATCGGAGCCAAAAAGCTAAAAACAGGGAAAAAAATCTGCATTCTACACCTTCCAAAAGTCCATGAACGAATCATGTGTGACTTATAGTTATGTTGGGATAACTAACCAAATCTAAGCTTAAAATTCAGATGTTTTATTGAAATCGCTTTCTTCTACACGTCTTGTTTAAAAATTTACAAAAAAACAACAACAACAAAAAAAACAACTAAATTCTCAAAAAACCAAAACGTGATGTAATCTTCGGCTCAACTCAAAGGCCATGGAACTATTGGGCTGAACTGCAGGCAGTGTTTCCGCAGAGAGACTGAGAGGAAAATCCAACCTGCTGCATTAATAAATAAATGCAGCATGGATCAGAACCAGAGAGCAGAGGAGCCAGTTGTTGGAGATACATCCAGCATGGTGGAACATCTTTCTACTGATGATGTGTGAAAAATGCAGAGTTTGTGGAAGTTGTAAAAATGTAAACAGTTAAATATCTGTAGTATTCAGAGCCACCCCTTGTTTCCAGTATTAGTGTCACCTGTGGGAAATACATGTTAACTACGTTTATACCGGTAACAAAATAGTTCAATAGAACTCCAAAACCTGCCTTTTTTTTTCGTTGTTAGTGTTAATATGAAGCAGACCGCACTGACAACAGGATCCCACATACAGTCAGTGTAGGAGCTTCTAAAGACTGAAAATATCTCCTCATACATGCACTGAGGAGGCTTTTCTCGACCTCCTTGATTTCTTCTGCTATAACTGAAAAACCACTTGGTGTTCAGAGGGTTCACAGACCAAAATGACTGACTGTTTTCCACGAATCCGTCACGGTGCACGGCTTCGTTGTTTACCTGCGCGTGTCGTCTCCCTCCCCCTCCAGGTCCAGGTGTTTCAGCAGCCCGTTAATCTCCTCCACAACCTGCTTCCTGTAGTTTCTGATTGCTGCGTTTCCGGATACATCCAGAGCGTCCAGCTCCACCTGCATCTCCGTCAGGATGCGCGACAGGTGGGCACAGCTGTCCCTCCCGCTCAGCCCCATCAGCAGCGCCACCAGCTGGCCGCGGGCCACGCTCACCTTCACCATCACCTGGTTGATGCGGTGCACGGCCTCGTGGGTGTCGCCTGACAGCGGCAGCGACAGGGTCTGCTGCTGCGTCCGCCCTTCGATCACGTCCTGCACGGCGCACAGGCGTGTTAGCGCCCGGTAGCGGGCTTTGCGGAGCGGCACCCTCCCCTCGGTCTTCACCTGGGTTAGCCTCAGCACCAGCTCCTGCAGGGCGTCCACCAGCTCGTCGTTGATCTCGGCGACGCCGCCGGCTCTTTGCGGAGCCACGACGCGCTCGTCCACCAGCTGCCGGGCCTTGGTGCTCAGATCCTCAATGGCCAGACGGGACGGATGGGTGGCGTTCTCCTCCAGGTAGCGCAGCAGGCCCTCCACCTCCTGCGCCGCCCTCTTCCGAGCCCCCTGCAGCTCCGGTTTGCCCTCCGTGTCCACCTGGTCCACCTCTAGCAGCAGCCGGGTCAGCTCTCGCTCCAGACGCTTGTAGTCTCGGTCGTTCTGCATGCCGCTGAAGGTGCAGACCTGCGGCCCGAGGGACGCCACCTCCTTCTGCACCTCGTACAGCCGCATCATGGCGGGATGCTGCGGATGATACGGCTGCTGCTGCTGCTCCATGGGATGCTGCTGCTGCTGTGGACCGCCATGGTCCATCCTCTTCCCACCATCAAAGGGCTTCCCAAACAGGCTGCAAGAGAAAGGAAAGTCAGAACAATGAGGACAAAGAGCCTCAGCAGAGCTCACACTGTTAGAATGGGCGGATTACTTCAAAACTTTCTACTCCTTTGTCCACAGCCTCCACTGGTTCAACAGGACCTCCAGCTAATGACTGGATCTCCGCCAGAGCTGCAAACTCTGGGCCAAGCATTGAGATCTCCACCAGAGGAATTCACAGCAGTGTGGCGGCCATCGGCCTGCTCTCACAAGCTACTTAACATGTAAACAATGTGCCATTTGTGTTGCACTGTGTGGAAACAACAGCTATTCCTGCTATTCAAGCACTCTGTGACCTTTTGACACAACCAGGAAGGCGGCTGAGATGCCTGGAGACTGACGCCCACCACCTCCGAATCACGGATGTCGATACTCCAGTGTGCTGGATACTCGGTCACACTTAACATGTCGGAAATCCAGTCCTCTGCAAGAGCTGGAGCTACAGCACGGAGGATTATTAAAGCCGATACCTCCTCAACCATAACAATATACATGAAAGGATCCCTTAAACTTTTTTAAATAACTGTGAATTTTTAGTAGCTATATTTGGCACAATCTAATGCAGCAGCTTTACAAAGTCCAGTTTTGTTTGTCAGAAAGGTGTCAATTTAAATAATATTAATAATAAACATCAACGTTCAACACAAGCAGAAAAGGCACATAATAAAAAAAAAGAGAACAAGAGTGGGAAAAAAAAGCCGTATGATAAATAACTCAGGACAAAGTATGACAACAATGGGCTAATGTAAAGCTAAAATAGAAGAATGCAAAACTCTACAAACATAAACATTTAAAGAAAATTTACAAGAAAGCCTTGTAACAAAAAAGTGATTTAAAGGTTGTGTTTTGTAGGTTTTAAATATGCAAAGGAGTAAAATAAAAGCTGTGAAAATATGAAACTCCTACCATCCCTCAAAACCTCGACCTCTAGATGACCTCCTGGGTTTTATTCTACTCAACAGTTATCAACTTTGCATAGCTCAACCAATCAGAACCAACAGCTGCCTCACAGTCCACCAGGTTTATTTACCTTCTACAGCTGCTTCTACTAACTTTATAACGTCTGAGCTACAAGAAAACCCCACTGCTGTCGGCTGCAAGAGTGAACACAAGAGTCTTCATGCACTGCCAGCATCTGATGAACTGAGCACCCAGTGGATTATAGTTATTATTGACAGCAGCATCACTACAACAATAGTAAAATCCTTCACGTTAACGCAGCTAACATGGCTAACACTAGCTTTGATCGTATGTCCGCAGGTCAGAGCTCTGTGGAAACTGGGTGTTTAAAAGATGGCGGAAACCTTGATTTAAACTAATAAACAAGGACTGGGTGGGTCACTGTGTTTTCATGTTGCCTGTTGTGCTTCAGTTTAGCCTAAACTTTTGGTAGCTTCTCTCCTGCTCTCTGTGCTCACATAAACTGCATTTTAATACAGACGAAATCCAAATAAAGCTGTTGTCATTTACAAGTTTTTCTGTTTGTCAGAAAACCGAACGAGTATGAAATCGTGGATGAAACGCAGCTCTGCAGCTGAAATACCGATTTTGTCACCACATCTTTTTTTCTGACACCAAACGCACGAGTTAAAAAATATGTCGGCTGTGAATTCAGAGATGTTTTCACATCAGTTGTTCGGAGAAAGTTGTGTCAGCGGCCATGTGGCCAGCTGTTTTTTTTGTTTTGTTTTGTTTTTTTACCTGCGCTGTCAATCACGGACGTAGTGAGACTTTTCTACATGAGGGGGGCGGGGCCAGCAGCAGCAGCTCGTTGGTTTTCACAGTGAATTTAGAACAAGGCTAAAACCAGATGTGGTGAAATGAACCATCTTTATAGTATGTTGAGCCGAAAAACTGAAACATACGAGTAAGACTTCTAGCACCGTAAATTCCGGACTATAAGCCGCTACTTTTTTTCACACGCTTTGGACACTGCGGCTTAATACCTTCCTAATTTTTGGATTTTTACGAATTTGCCTCGAGACCAAAGTGACATTAAGAGCGACAACGACAGAGAGACTGAGGAAGTTTGTGACGAAGTGATTCTGAGGCTGTTCAACTGAAGAAGACGACTTTAGTGGTTTTCAGGAGGAAGATGAAGGTAGCGATCAATGACTTTTCCTGGTAGGGCTACTGTAGTTTTTATTTTCTTAACCAGCCGTGTTACAGGCACTGTTCGGAAAAAAGCATTTACGTATTTGTGTATGTTACCGGTACGAATTTAATTAAAAGTTTTAAAAAATCTTTCTGTGTAAATATCTCGTGTTACAACGTGGACACCTGCAGCTTATAGACCAGTGCGGTCCTGTATATGTACAAAGCTGGTTTTCTTTTTAAAGTTAGTGGGTGCGGCTTATATTCAGGTGCGCTCTGTAGTCCAGAATTTACGGTAATTTGTTGAACGGGGCAAAATATGCGACCTTTAAAGTAGCGAACACATAAATCACAAATAACCTGAACATTAAAAGAATCACCAATGGTAACACAGTTGTTCTGCAGGCATCCCTGAGAAAATAAATCAGCGTAGGCGCTCTTAAAGACTGGAAATATCTCCTGATGTGCACCGACGAGTCTTCATTTCTTCTGATCGATTCGATGGCGGCCCAGCTAAAGACCCACATAATGTATTCATGTGAAATTCCGTCCTTACAGCCGTGCAGGAAGAAAAAACGAATGAGGTTAACCTACATTTCGTCTCGACAAGAAGAACACCCACATGACAACCGTTTGGAGCATCGCGGAGTATCAGGCCCGCCGGCTGACATGATGCTGATATCGCTCTAATCCACATTAAAAAGGCTCCTTTCCTGCCCATCAAGCTTTAAACACCGAGCCGGAAACGAGCGCAGCCGACCGACGCCCAGAACTGCTCGGAGGCTTCGCGTTGCCGCCGCTGAAGGTTCGGTCAGACGCGTTACAGGTGCCTCGGGCTGCCGAGTTTAATCCCGGCGCAACAAGCGTCGGATTAATGACCAAGCTGAAACGATTCAAGTCATTTTTTCTTCCAGCCAAAGCTTTGCTCGATTCCAGCGTCTCCGGTGTGAAGGCTGGCTGCTCTTCTCTGTGTCACGTCGCTGCAAACAGAATATTTTTAGGTTGGCTGCACGAAACAGGACATTTGAAGACGACACGTGTTTTTTCTTTTTTCTTCCTGAAATCTTACACACCGAACGACGTGAAAACAATCTGCATACGAACAAGACGGCTGCAGACGAGGCAGTGGCGCCTCTTTGCAGTTGCTTTGCTCGTCTTTAAGGTCATTTGGGATTTTTTTTAGTTACAGATTCGTCTCTTTTGGTCATTTTCCATTGTTTTGTGGTCATTTGTGTCTTCATGTGGCTGTTCTGTCTCTTTGTAGTTTGCATTTCTCTAAACATCAGTAGTTCTGGTCCATTAGTGTTTTTCTCTATCTGTTTTGTGCATCTCTGTAGTCATTTTCCATCTCTTTGTAGTTCCTGTGCATCCGTTATAGTCGGTCTAGGTCTCCTTGTGGTCCATTTGTGTGTCTCTGAAGCAGTTTTGTGTCTGTTTCTAGTTGTTTTGTGTGCTTTTGTCGATATTTGCATCACTGTGCGTCTCTGCGTTGTCACTTTGCATCTCCTTGCAGTCGTTTTGCATCTTTTTTCTACATTTTTACACGTCTTTGTACACGTTTTGCATGTGTTTGTGGACTTTTTGTCTCTGTAGTCGCTCAGCGTACTGTCTGCGGCTGTTTTGCAACGCTTTGTGGACATTTTATGTGTCTTTGAGTCTCTCTGTAGATGCTTTGAATGTCCTTGTTGTCAATTTTCATGTCTTTATTGTGATTTTGCAGCGTTTTGCAGCAGTTTGGGATCTCCTCATAGCTGTTTGTGTCTCCCTCAGTCACACATTGCAGAACCTAAACTCCTGTGTTTCGCTTTTGGTTCAATAATCTGAACAAGTTATTGCAGATCCACGCTGGCAGTCTGTACAAACATTATTCTAAACGCCGCTGCACGCTGGACAAAATATTACAGGAAACCTTCAGAGCCAGCCTCGGATGCAGGTTATGTATTGCTACTGTGAGCGCTGCTGTCCTGCTGAATTTGAAATGTTGCTTCATCCATCATCACAATGCAGACGTCTCGTCTAGTTTATTTAAAAACCTACTCTGCATTTAGATAAAAGGAAACGTCCACATCAAAGTGAACTCTGTACATCTTCAGGGCGACGGGTAACACCAGGATTAAGATAAGGAGTGGATTTGAGTTTGTGCAGCAGAACTGTGCAGCCGCCGCATCGCGAGACGAACCGTCACCGTCGGCCGAGGCGCCTCAAAGCGCGGCCTTTCCACAGCACGATGTTTAGTTATCCACGGCATCAATAACGCTTATTAGAATGGGCAGGATTATGTATCAGCGTTCCCTAAAGTACTTTTATGTAAGAGGGCGAGGGGCCGGGCGTTTCCAGAACAGTGGATGAGCACATGCTGGGCCGCGGCTTACAAATCTGAGCATTTATTAGGATAATCTCAGCAAAATCCACTCCAGCCTGGCAAACACCTCGTCCCCGAGTTAGATCCAAGATAGACGAGAAAAAGGACCGACTTCAGGCTGTTTACGCCTCACATGAGTCATGAAGGCTAACCGAGCCGCAGGTAACACCAGGCGATAAGATGACGGCGACATGCACCGACGACGGCAAGAAGGAAAATGCTCAAGTGTTTCATAGTTTCACTTAATGCTCTGAATCTCCAAACTTCCCAAATACACACACACACACACACACACACACACACACACACACACACACACACACACACACATATATATATAAAACTGTAAAATGATCAAAATTTCAGCATTACCAGAGTCAAGAATGATTGAAAAAAAAGAAATAATCAGCAGATTTTGAGCTTTCAGATGATCCTACTCATTTGAGAAGAATTTCTTTTTTGCTATTTCTGCAAAATCACTTTATTCTCCAGGTTTCATTCAAGAATTTTCCAAAAATAAATCATTTGCAATAACCACATTCCGTAGAAAACGGAAAAAAATCTGCACTCCTCAGCAAAACTATGAGGCTACTTCTGACTCGGCTGCAACAAACGGTCACGTGACAAAAAAAAAACTCAGGGAGTTTTCAGCTGAACTGCAGGCTGTGTTTACTCAGAGCAGAGAGGAGACAGGTTAAACATGTAAATAGACAAATATCTGTAGCACCTAGAGACACTATTTTCCCCCTCCAGTACTGGGGACACTTGAAAAAATGTTGTAAATGTTGATTTCAGGTTTTCACGATGTTCGTAAAATAAATAACATTTGGGTTCTTTCTCCTTCTAGTCATGGTTCTGCTGTTAGAGGTGCAGGATTAAACACTGAACCACAAGTGTGACACCCAGGAAGTGCTTCGTGTTCACAGGTTAAATGCATCAAAGCACCATGAAAGCACGTAACAAAAGCACAAAGTTCATGTGCAAGAACAAACCCTAATCTTGCTCCCTCCCTGGATCACAACAACCGATCATATCTATTGATAACGGAGCCCACGTTGCCCACCATCGCTCTCCCTGCAGCCACGGTGCAGGTCTCCCAAGGTGAGCTAGTCTGCAGCCGCCTGGACCTCCCGTCACTCCACAGACCTGAACCATTTGAGGAAAATATATTGCGATAAAACGTTTTAATCTCAAGCTTCACTATATTCAATATTCACTGTGTCGTGAATGTAAAACATGGCATCATCGAGATAAGAGAGAACAGGAGCCAAACCTGGACTCTTGTAGCACCACTGGCCTTCATCATTCTGATTTTTTTTTTTGCATATTCCATCTTGAAACAGAGAGCTTCAACCATGAAAACAGCCAAATGATGTTCCACTGGGATGTAAGACAACATATCTGTAGCACTACTAACACTACAGTTCAAAATCCGAGTCAGGCCTGCAGCTTCAGTGTATTCTCAATTGCAACCTTTGCTCGATTAATCGATTAATAGCTCAACCTAAATCGGCTGCACCTGTGCAAACACCTCCAGCTAACCCATGCACCTATCGATCTCCTCTAAGGGCCTGACAGGTTCTACTGGGTCTCCGTGCGGTGACACCGGATCAGGCTCGGTCCTGCTCGTCCTCTGTGCACCTGCAGATCCGGGATCATTCGTCTCGCCTCATTTATTAATACATCCAGATGCATTTATCACCTGTGCGCCCTGACAAACAGGTTAAACCCTTCTCCATCCTGCTCTCTAATGAAACCAGATGATCGATAGTGATTGATTGGAAGGTGATCTATTTCCCAGCCCGTCGGTAACACGCATCCAGCACCTCCTTCCCCCAGCACCGGTCCTGCTGCACGGCTTTGCGCATTATGTCACCACGGAAAACCGAGCCGAGCCGAGCCGAGCCGGGGCTGTCTGCGGAGGACATCCACCGCCAGCACCACCAGCACCACCGCAGAGAAACCGGCGGATGATCCGAGCCTGAAGCGGCACCACACCTCCTCGCCGACCAGCCCGGGAGCCTCCCCGGGAGCTGTCAGCTGCATCCCCGCACACACACGGCCACATCCCAGCAGCAGCACCAGACAGCAGCGGGCAGCGGCTCGGTTCGTCTCACCTCTTCAGAACTCCGAACACATTCGCGCACATTTTCGCGGATGTCTGTTTCCATCAGCCAAGGCAGGTGGAGGAAAGCGGCATCCAGGTGGACGGAGCCGGGATGTGACGGGCTGGCTCGGCGGTGATGCTCCGGTCAGCTCCAGCGGCGTCTGCCTGCCTTCGACCGAGTGACTGCGGTCGGCTGCTGTCGCCCCTCCCACAGCCTCCCTCTCGCTCCGCTGCGCTTCACGGCGAGTTGGTTTAAAAATAAAGCCGTTAGCGGCGCCGGACTGAATAAATAAAAGCAGGTTTCGGAGGCAGCGACGCGGCCGTTGTTCAGCGCGCGGCTCCGCGGAGGCTGCTGTCGGTGCGTGAAGCTAGCAGCCGCTGATCACCTGACTCTGCCCCACCTCTGACAAACAGCTCCGGGTTTTCGGCTCCCAGCGCTCCGAACCGAACTCCCACACTTAAATATTTCACTCTTACCTGCATAGCCACCGGACAGCCATCTGAAGCTCTGCGGAAAAGTGCGCTCCTCCCGGGATTAAAGCTAAACATTAGCCCACCTAGCTACCTTCTAGTAGTTACTTTCCTGCTCGCAGCCCGAACTAACGCGGAGTTCGTCTTTCACCAGTAACGTTCAATTTACGACGTTTTATCCGAGCTGACTTGATGTTTTTAAGTCCGAGGTAACAGTCGATGATTAAATAAAGTGTACTAAATTCATATATACACAGAAAAGGTTGAACGGACGTGTTTGCTTTCTGATGTCCGGCTTTACTATTTTTAACCGAGTGTAAGTTTTCGTTGGCCAACAGGAGGTGCGCTTCATTTGGTTGTAGCGTCCCGCAGTTTGTACGAAGTGGCAAAGGCGGGGACACTAAATGGAGCGCAGGCTGCCGATCAGGCAGTTACAGGGTAACAGAAATAAAGAGATGAAGAACGGAATAAATTAATATATCTAGAAAAAAATCAACCACAAAAAATGTAAAAGTACACGTTGAAAAAAATGAGTAAATGTCGGAATAAATGAATGAATGAAGATATTAAAAAAATACATGTAGAAATAGAAGAGGTAAATAGAGGAGTAAATGTAAAAACAAATGAAAAAAATTGAACTACAGAAATAAATTAAAGGTAAAAATCCTGGAATGAATACATAAAAAAATTAAAAATGAATAAACACAGTCATGCAGAAACAAAAGGAATTTAAATAAATAAAAATCAAGGTAAATAAATGAAGAAAAAAAGTATAAAAATGCTAAAATATATGTATAAATAGAGGAATATAGAAATGCAAAATAAATGAACAAAAACAGATTTTAAAATGAAGAAATACAAAATAAATAAATCAAATTGATTTTTTTTTTCATAAATTAACAAAAAAGGATATAAAAAAAATAAGAGAAGGAACAAAGGAGATAAATAACTGAATGTGTGCAGAAAATATAGAAACATTCAAAAAAAAAAAGAAAGAAAGAAAGAAAGAAAGAAATGAGCAAAATATCAAAATCCTGAAAAGGATAAAAAAAATCTAGAAATAAAGTACAAATTTAGCAATACAGAAAAAATATAAATTAATATTAAAATTGAGAGTAAATAAAGTACAAAAGATGTACATTTTTTAAAAACTTAGGGTAGAAATACTTAAAGAAATCTAAAAAATAAACAAATGAAAAATAAATAAATGAAATATTTATATATGTCATATTGAACACCAAAAAGAAGACAGGACGTGGACGTGGAAATACAGAAATAGATAAATGTAGACTAAAGGAGGAAAAGTAGCTAAATGTAGAGACACAAGAACAAAAAAAAACCAAAAAACGACAGAAATGTAGGAATAAACAACCAAAGACAAACTCGGAAATGTATGAAAATGTATTAATTATTAATTCTAACATTTTTTATTTTAGCATCTTTTTTAAACCCATGTTTTTATGTATTTAATTCCTAGCAATATGTTTAAGTCATTTCCCTTCTCTGTTTAGAAGGATGCTGATTTAATTGTTGCATTTATTTGCGTTTTCTTATTTTTTTTATTTGCTATATTGTAAGCTAGGATGAATCCCATTTGCAATTTTTACTACTATCATTATTCTTTTTTTTAAATTTTATTTTATTTTTTTAATTTAACTTCTGCGTTACTGTGTATGTTAGGTATATTAACGTGCATCAGTGCTATTATTCTGACACCGTGCGCGGATGTTCCGGTGAGTGTTTCGAGCGCCACTTCGCTCCCCGCCGAGCTCACGTGACCAAGCGGTTGGTGGAAGGACACGAGCCCAGCCTCGGTTTCTGTAAACATTAGCGGCGGGACGCTCCGGTCGGTAACTCGGTTATTAAAACGTCATGTATTTAGTTTAATGCGCCGTTTAGTGTCGGTTAATTAAAATGGCCGCCGGAGCAGCAGCAGCAGCAGCAACATGGAGGAGCTTCTTCCTCCGAGCTCCGCTGCTTCCGTCTCCCCGCTTATCAGCAGCCTGCAGCCGGCCGAGCAGCTCCGGACCGGCGGCCCCGCAGGACCGAACAGCCAAGGTTCGAAATGTAAACATTACTCCGATTTAATTTAAATTCTGCTTTTTTAGTAGCAGGTAAATACACTATGTAACTGTAGTCTTTATTGTATTACATTAAATTATTAATATTAAAGCAAGATAATTTGGATGTATCATAACAGAAAATAAACAGCCATTAATAAAATATATATAAAATATTAATAAAAAATCTGTAATCTTTATGTTAAAATATATCAATTTTTGTATCATAGTTTTGTTCAATATATTTTGGAGACCATGAATTGTCCCAAACTGGACATTTTTAATGATTATTCCATAATTTAAAAATAAATAAATAAATAATAATAATAATAATGCTGCTGTGATTTTTATTTTATGTATGTCAAATTATAAGCCAAAATGTATTTTTGTACTATTTTTTTTTGTTAAAATACTTTAATGTTATTATGAAGAGAATTAAAAAAAAAAAAAAAGATGATTAAATTAATTGCTAATAAAATAATCGTTTTTGCTGCTTTGATAATATTTGTATATAAAACATAAACAAAAAAAATAGTATGCCATTGTAGCTGTCAGACACATTTAAAAATGCAATAATTGAATAATTAATAGATTTTCTAAAAATAACAATGATTATTGTTTATAAAAGAATGAATAATTGGTGACTTATCTATTAACTATTAATTATTATTATTATTATTATTATTATCAAGAACTGAAAAATCACTAATTAAAATAATTAATTTCCTTTTTTTTGTTACATAAAATCATGATTCTAAAAGTATTTTGTTGCTGTAGTTATCACATGTAAACGTTACGCTGCATTTCAAAATGGTTTTCCTTATCATGATCAGAAAATTATTCAGAAACACTAACTGTCAAATACACGTAAAATTACAATAATTTGAATAATTATTTACAAATTAATTAAATAATAGATGAATAGATTAATCACTGTCAATCAATCAATCAATTAATACATTAATGATTTGTTTGTGCTTGGATTTCTTTCTGTATATGATGTCACTGTAAAGTTTTTAAAAACTGTAATGAACAGATGAATAGACTTGCAATTAATAGAAATAATAATTTGTTGTTGAAAATTCCTAATCTGACGAGTAGTTTGTAACTGTAGCTGTCAAAAACATGCAAAGTGAAATATTTGAATAAAAAATAGATTTTTGAAAAACAAAAACTTCAGTAGCACAAAGTGAAATTAGCAGCACTAGTTTAGTACAGTGTTGTTAAATTCCTTTACATCAGTGTGTAAATAGTGAAACTAGTTGTTGTGTATGTTAATTGCTGTATTAGCAGGACTTCAGCTGGTTTAAATGAGTGTTTTGTGGCTGTATTCACCTCTTTTCTTTCCTCTGAGCCCTGGATCGACTGCTCCTCTTCGCCGCTCTGCCCATGTCGACGTCTGCTCCGGACTGATAAACAAACTGCTGCAGCTTAATGTTTGACAGAACATCCACGACTAGAAGGAGAGAACTCTGTCTTCTGAGCAGCACGACACAGTTAGAATGACAAATTATATAGAAGAATTTATTTCACTAAAAAGTAGAAAGTTAAAATGGAATGAACGCGTGCAACACTTTTCCAGTTGCCCACAAGTGACACCAGAAGGTTAAAACAATCTGATAGCCTTTTTTTTGTCGGCATAAATTGGCGCTAGGGATGCAGATTTTAAACTGAAAAGCGGCAGCCTTATCAATGTAGAGTTGACTAATCGATAACACACAACGACCGTCATGATTTGTCATCTTATGTCCTGATGAAGCTGCTTTGGATGCAGTCATGCCGGATTTTATGGTCACTCCATTTAGATTATTATTGACGAGGCCATAATGCCTAAATGCATTTTAGTTCCCTCGATAAACCTAAGCGCTGACCAGGAGGCATTCAGCGTCACACAAGTCTCTGTCATGGTGCCCCTTTATTAGCTGAATAATGTTCTCTGCTAGCCAGCATGACCTGCCAGCATAGTCTGCCTCCTCAGGTGTCTATCGTGCTAAACAGTAAGAGGCTCCACCTGGTGGAGCAACCAGGTACTGCAGATGATCTACAATACGTTTACTGTCATGCATGTAATTCGTTTTCTGCCTCATCAGGTTTTAATCGGCGGAATTATTAACGACAACGAACCAACCAACTGTGATTTTTTTCACACAGACCTTCAGACCGGCGGCGAGCTCCACGCACGACTGGATCGGTCCGCCGAACCCCCTGTCGAACCTCCGGCCCATCGTCTACCACGTCCCTGAGAACGAGTCCGAGCTGGAGAGACGCCTGCGACACCTGAGGCAGGAGACCGAGGACTGGAACCACGACTTCTGGACCAATCAGAACATCACCTTCAGCAAGGTGAGCGTGAAGCATGAACACGAAGGTTTGTAGTCTCCGAAAAAGCCGGACGTCATGCACAGTGTGTGAGAAGAGCCACGGATAGTTGAATAAACCATCTCGATGACGTCTCTGCTGCCTCCTTCCATCTCATATCATCTCATTTTTAGAACAATTTCTGCTCAACCATGTCTGATTTTGAGGGCATAAAATACGGTTATGTAGAAAGATTATTTTCGTTCCGAGATACATTTTCATTTTTAAAAAAACAAAACAAAAAACATAAAGGTGGTGAAATTTGAGGCTGTATGAACGACATCTAAGGAACTGTTGAAGATAAAAACCTGAAATTTTCACAGTTATTTTTCATCATGTCATTGATTCAGAATCTGAAACATCAGACAAATAGATCAAATAATCTCTGAGTTGAAATCCAAAAAAAGTCCCATCTTTGAGCTCACAAGAAGATTCATAATGCTATTAAATCAGTTAGTGATATTTTCTGAGCCACACGGAGCTTTCTATCACAATAATACAAAATAAAACATCTAGAATACTTTTAACATGAAACACTTGGAAGGTATTGTAGTTGAACTTTTATAGCGGGCAGAGCAGGTGTGACAAGTTGTAGCACAAAGATTAAAATAATGGTTCTCCAAATATAGCCATGAAAATAATATTTAAATTTAGGCATATATTCAGTCACTCTGGTCATCACACACTCAGCTCAGCTACATATCCAGAATTCATGACTTAAAAGAGAAAAGACAGAAGAGGTCCCTGATGATTTGATGATTTGATGATTTGTCATCATGTAATGAATTCAGAATCTGCAGTATTGGACTAGTAGATCAAATAGTCTCTGATTATTGCTGAGTTAAAATATGACCAAAAACCCAAAACGTTATGATGCAGAAGTCAACCAGTGATATTTTATGAGCCACACATAGCTGCAAGTCACAATAATACAAAACTAAACATCTAAAATACTTTAATATGAATCACTTGGTCACAAAAATGAAAAAAAACCCAAAAAAAACAATTCATTGAACTTTCATGACTGATTGGTCAGATATGACAAGTTGCGGCACAAAAACCAGAGCGAGCTGTTACCTCGTCTATGATACCGACTGAACTCATGAACTTATTGCAAAAGATGCTTGAAAGTAAACTCTTCTATATACGGTCCAGAAAATATCACGAGAGTTTTGATCTCAAAGATGCAACTTTTCCTCTTTTTTTGGTCAACTCACCCATATTCAGAGAATATTTGAGTTACTCGTTGGATATTTCAGGTTCTGAATCAACGACATGATGAGAAATTAGAGTGAACATTTCAGGTTTTTATCTTTATTCATTCCTGAGATGTTGTCGTTTAAACAAACTCAAATTTCAATGTGAGAAAGTGAGTCAACGGACGATTTTTAAAGGAAAAAACCTCACAAAGTGTTCGATAAATCCAGCTAAAATGTCGGATATTGTTTTAAATATCCAACATTTCTGATAATAAAGTTTAATGTAAACCAGAGAAAGTTGAGCAGAAGGTCCCTGATGAAGGAGGAATTAAACCAGCTGTCAGTTTTCTGTGTCGATTAGTTTCACACTAGCATGTTTGTTCATCTGGGTGTAAGATCTTATTTTGACCAGCAGAGAGCAGCATCACGCAGCAAATACAAGATAATAACCGATAAAGACTCAACAGGGAGTTAAATCCATCGACTCTGATGATAATTAACAGCAAATATACGTTAAAAAATGACCGTACTGTTTAATATCAATCAATCAGTCAGACTTTTTTTTGCAATTCAAACAAATTTACAAGCCACAGACAAAATTTATTAAAAAAATAGAAAAAAGAAAGCTAGATTTAGACATTAATATTGACAAAAGCAACATGATGATGAATAATTAAAGATTATACGCGCAATCCAAATAAAATATTGAAATGTTTCCTACCAAAGAAAGTGGTTATAATAAAACATTTTAATGTTATTTAAAATGAAACAGACTTAAATTGATGTTAACTGACCCTAAAAGTGAAGCAGTGTGTAATAGGATTGTCTTGCTTTTTAAATAAATCAACGTTTTAGTTCATTTGTGCTCAAATATGAAAGTTTTCCTCAATTTCTTTTCATTTTTCAACTCTTCAATAATCAGAAGTGTTTTGATTTTCATGTTTAATATTGCAAAAGTCGATATTTAGCCGTTTGATTAGTCGTGTGCAGCTTTCTGTTGGTGTGTGTTATAAAGAGCTTCAGCAGTAATGTGAAGGTAAAGCTTGACTTTTATTCTTTCTGCAGGAAAAAGAAGTTTTTATCATCTCACAGCTGAAGGCGAAAGGCTTGACTCTGCGCGATGAAGACGGTGAGAAGCATTTTATTGTACGACTGGTTTGAAGCAGATCAAATGCACGATTGTCTCAAGAGTTTATTCAGAATGTTGTTTTCTTAAATACACAACAAACCTGCTCGGTGAAGCTGATGAGAATCTGTTCCCTCAGGACGGCGGCGCACCCTGAGCAGCGAGGAGATGGCCGAGTTCTACAAAAGCTTCCTGGACAAGAACAGAACGCGACACGCAAATTACAACAAGTGAGTCGTTTCTTTGCTTGAAACCGAAGCGACAAACTCGTAAATTAGACTTGCAAAGTGTTTTCTGGGATTCGTAAAAGTTTCCCGCCCACACGCGTCGCCTCTGCTGCTGCTGCTCGCCGTCTTCATTCCTGTGGTTCAAGCTCCAACTTCTGATCATTTCACTCTTCGAGTAAATCAAAGAGAAGCTTCCCTCGGTTCCTCCCCCAGGTGTTACCGTGTCTCAGCTTGGTCTATTTAAATCTCCGTAATGAGCTTCCTGTGCAGCACTGTTCCTGCATTTCTGGATTCACAGCTAGTTTGAATATTTTGGGGGGTAAACATGAAACCGTGAGCATCAGACGCTTAACTTCCTGGTGTAGCTTAATGCACCGATTTGTTCCTTTTCTGCATCTGTTTACGATGCAAACGTCATTTTGTTATGTGAAGGAAAACACAGAAGTCTGGCACAGTTAGTAAAAATGTGCTTCCTGTGTGGTCTTCGGGGGGAGAAGATGCATTTTTTCTTAATCGCAATAGCAATAATAACAATAAAACTTTAAATTGATTAAACAGGTAAATAAGATGCAGTACGATGAGATGAAACAGTCAAGACGATTCGTTTTTAGGAGGCTTGTGTCTCAAATCATCAGGTTCATACATTAGTTTCTGCTCCACCATCTTTGACTTGCATAAAAATTTTACAGCATTAAATATTTGTGAACATTTATCCTGATATATCGAATAATTTCTGCGATTCGTTCTTGTTAGAAACTGCCCGTCCACCCGTTTTCAGCAGGTTTTTTTTCCACACGTGTTTGAGCAACATCTCAGGAACTATGGAAGATAAAAACGCGACATTTTCTCTGTTTTTCATCATCATGGCTTTGATTTAGAATCTACAACATCAGACACACAAATCTAATGAATAGAGAAACTGGAGCCATCGTGAAAACGTCCGCGTTTGAGCTCATATTGACAAAATAATGTATCAACCGGTGACATTGTCTGAACCGCATGTAGCTGCAGAGTTCTGGAGTCTCACATGTTTTATTTTTGGAGCTGACTTTCTTTTTTTTTTCTTTTTTAATCAACTTTTTAATTTAACTTTTCAAAAATACGTCGCTCCATTTTGCGGGTCTCGAACAAATAACAGCAGATAGTTTAGAAACTTCACTAACTATTAAAAAAATCTGTCACTGGGGCTTCATTTAGACGATAAGCATCTGATATAGAAAAGTCAAACCCTGAAATCTGCATCCGTGACTTGATTTAACTCTGGTTTTTTTTGCTTGTCTTCTCCTCTCTGATGCAGGGAATGGTACCGACGTAACTTCACCATCACTCTGCTCATGGCCCGGGTGACCCTGAGCAGCATGTGGAGGACGGTGACGGAGAGGAAAAGCAGCAGCAGCAGCAAGAACAACAGCAGTCCTCCCACCTGACAATAAACTCCACATTCATACGCTCCTGTCAAGTGTCTGGTTCAGTGTTACTGAATGAAGAGCACGTCTGAACATTTACATGAACATTCAAGCCCAGTTTCACACTTTATTCTAGTTTTAAATCTGGTTTCTGCATCCAAGGAAAGTTTTTTTTAAGCTACAGATCAAACAGAAACTCCAGAGGAAGAATTAAGAGTCGACAGTGTTTTTGTAATTACGCTCACTGCCAGAAGGGGGAGACAAAAGCTCCACTGCCTTCACATCTTTATTCGCTCTCTTCTGTTCTGAAAGATAATCAGAAACCTTCAGTGGAATAATAAATAAGTTTGAGATATTTTAATGCAGCTTTGTATTTCCCCTCCACTAGATTTGGTTACACAATCAGGATTTTTGCTAATAAAACATATCAAATGCTGCTTTTTATAAATAAATTAAACTAGGAAATAATCTGCAGCACATCTGATAATTGTGTATTTTTATGCAAGAATATTTCCAATTTTATTATTCCAGCACTTCAAACACCACAATTGGTTGTGTTTATTTTTTTTTTAAAATTTTCAATTTATTGTTATTATTTTGAGGTTTGGACAAAACAAACCTACATGAAACTTTGGGCTCTGATTTTTTGTCTTTTTTATTTTCTTTTTCACAAACTAAACAATAAATTAAATAATAGTTTAACACGGTTCCTCGTCAGCTGACTGGTTTTACATATTTTATGTTTCTTTATTATTATTATTATTATTATTATTTAGACATGTGGCTTTTTTCACAAAAGTTCAATAAATTAAATGGATCTATTGATTCTCTTTGTGGCTCAGTCGGACTCCCAGATGTGCCTGAACTCACACGGAAAGTGAAAAATAATTATTAAATCACACTGACACCTTTTTATTTCTACATTTTCTGTCTGGCAGTTGCGTCACAATCTTGTCTGTTCTGGCAAATATTGGTGCAGAAAACACTTTTTTTTTCTGTGCTAAAGTACAATTTACATAAGCTTCTGCTCCACAACTGTTCACAGGAAACTGCTGGATTTTTTTTAAACAGCTGTACAAACAGATGACCCTGCAGACTAAAAGTTTGCATTCAAAATAAAACGAAATATGTCCATTTGTTGTAGATGCAACCAGCAAGAAGAAGCTAAGACTGCGCTCACTGCATCAATAATACAAAAGCCAGTAACATAAATACGATTTTGCAGAATGAGTGACCTTAGGCTTTACTTTTGCTGGGATTCTTTGAATTTTTCCATCATTACAGACTGCAAACGGCTCTGTTTACACCATCAACACCATGCAGAGCACAAAGCTGGAAAACAAATGGGAGGAGATGAACAAATACAAAAGAAATTATGAGGTTTGATGCAGGAGTAGATCAGAAGTTGGAGCTGTCTGCTCTTTGCAGCACATCATAATACACATTTCTGTGCAGAAAAAAAAGTATTTCAAATTTATCTAGATTCTGATTTGGTGTGGGGCTTCATAAAATTTAATCCAGCGTTCATTTTTAGTGTTTGTTTATTTTTTCCTCTTTTATTAAACTAACTGAGTAGAACGACTTTTTTTTACTGTTCAAATTGTACATTTTAGTTCCACTGTTGTGTAATTGTGAACCTTAATTTGAATTACCAGATCAATACTGGATTTTTGAAACCAATATTGATATTCAAAAGTGTAAAAATCCAGATATTACATGTTAAATGCTTTATTTCTCCACTGACAGCATGATTTTTTCTGTTGCTCTTCTGCATGTCTGAGCATAATGCTGCATGCATTGTCAAGACTTCTTGTTTTTACTATTAAAATAGTGCATTTTAGTTTTACTGTTGTGTATCAGAATTTTAATTATTTGACAACTACTCTTTCAAAAATAGATTTTTTAAAGCAATTTTAAACATTTAAGAGTGTTAAAAATCCAAATATATCCCCAGAAGTGCTTCATTCCTCACCTTATCTTGCATGTTTTTATTTTCTACTCTTGTAAACTGTCTGATTATAATGTGACGTGTTTTGCTGGTACGTCTTATTTTTGCTGTTACTCTTGTACAATCAGAAGTTGAAGTATCTGATAAACACTTTCTTTTTGAAACCAATATTACTGTATAAGACGTACATCCATATATATTCTAAAAAAAAAAAAAAAAGCTTAATTTCCAAGACTCCCTGTTACTATAAGCATGATTTTATTCAGTATAATTACTTTTATTTCCTTCATATCTGCCTCTAATGGGGCCTGTACAGCCAATACTTCTTGAGGAATGAGGAATTTCAAATTGAATTCACCTTTTTTATACCCAGATTTGCTCACAACTGGTGACCTGTCCAGGGTGTCCCCTGCCTTCACCCTAAGTCAGCTGGGATAGACTCCAGCACCCCCGCGACCCTAATGAGGATTAAGCGGTGTATAGATGATGGATGGATGGATTTGCTCACAGGGCTTCTCTGAGCAGTCAGAAATGAATTAAGCCCAACATTCAACCACTAAAACTTCATTTTTTCTGTTCGGGAATGCAAGTAAACAGCTACAATTTGACATCTTAACCCTGTAAAGCCAAGTATATAATATTTAATACACAAGTTTTTGAGACCGCTATGTCATCAGTGTGAGAATTTTTTTCATGAAAAACACATGCAGCGCTCAGATTATCCACCATAGATGGTAATTTATCTTTATTTATTTCTTAATAAATACTCCAGTTTCAAAATAAATGTGAATTTTCTGGCAGTTATTTCAAGGTTCAGGCTTTAGAGGATTAATTAAGGAATAATAATGTGCTTTAGTGGTTTTTTTTCTGTTTTCAGTAAATTTGAAAATTAATGGATAATAATAATTATTATTATATTTTCGCATTAAAAATATTATTCTGGTTAAAGAGCTTCTACATACTGGTGTATTAACCATTACAGAAATGATTAGTAATAATTAGCTAATTACCAATGCTGTTCATTTGGGGCAGCTGTAGCATAAACCTGACATTAGGTGGTGGTCTGATACTAAAAAACGCCTTTTTTAATTTAATTAGTTTATTTTTTTACACTCCCTGTTACTGTCAGCATGACTTTACCCAGTACTCTAACTTTTCCTAAAATATCTGCCTATATTTCAGCCGGTACATCGAGCACTTCTCGTTTATGGCGTTAAATAAATCTGGCCGCTCAGCTCCACCGCAGCTTCCCCTTTAATCCGGCCGGGATGACATCAGCGCTGCCGGGGAGGAGTAGGGGGGCGCCGGGTAACGCCATTTTCACGCACCGCGCAGTCAGCAGCCAGTCATCCAGTCATCCAGCCACACAGAGCGCACCGGGGGGAGCTGTCATCTTCATGGGCCACCGGTCAACGTCTTCCCGCCGCCCCATGAAGCCGCTGTAGCCGCGGTAGTTCGACGCAGCGGTGCCGGCCATGGACGCAGCGGAGAGCGGGCTCCTCTCCAGCGGCTCCGACTAAACTCCGTGTTTTGACAGATCGGCGGCTAAAGCTATGGAGCTAGCTGGGCAGCAGTAGCGGCGCTTGATGCGGTGAAGCTCAGCTCGGCGAAACCTTCCCCCCCACCAGGCGGAGACAGTGTGGAAGTTCTGTGATTTATTTTTTATTTTTATTTATTTTATTTTTTTTTTTACACTTGCCGGGCTCCATTTTAAAATAACATTTACAAAAGGGGAAGAGAGGAACGTCAAAGCCAGGCTACATTGGCAACGGATGTCCCAGAGAACGGTACGAGTGGCTCCGTGTATTTCTTGGAAATTAGCTAATTAACTACTTTCTGAATATGCTTCCTAACGTGTCATTATGTCAGAACGCGGGTGTTTGAATCAGTGATTGTTAAATTATGTCGGGGACGCTTGTTTTGGATAATTAGCTTCTCATACGTGTGGCCGGTGTTTATGTTAATCGCAGGAATTAGACGCCACCAGTGCGTTGACTGTCAATGGGAGCTAGCTGGCAGGTAGCAGAGAGGTTACAGGGAAGTGGTGGCCAACTGGTTCTGCAGGTTAATCCAAACAGAAGCCACATACCTCGGACAAAGTCACGTTATTTATACAGAACATTTAAACCAACAGCTGCTGAGTAAAACTGATTTCCAAAAGAGAAACAGGATTAGAGTGTAAACTTACCTTACAAGTTTAAATGCTAAGGTTAGGACCCTAAAACATTATCTGTATTTACCTTGTTAATTGAAATATTACAATTAAAACCCCCCAAAATTGTATAAAATGCAAATCAACTTAAATAAATATTGAGATTAACACCCTGTCAGATTATTTATTAAGCACATTTGCCTAAGTATTTAACATATTAGGGTTAAAACACAACAAAAACGTATAAAATAAACGTTTTTCTGACTAAATATTGGCGTTAAGTCCCAAAAAAATGGTTTAAATGAAAAATATCTGACTGGTTATTGAGGATAGGATCCTGCAACCTTGTGTACAATACAAAGTGACCTGGCTGACTGCAGTGTTAAGGTTCATATCCAACAAACTTGTTGTCCATGACAAATGAACAAATACATGTTCAATCAAAGCATTTAAACAAATGAATAACTAAAACTACCCACTGTAGTTTAGTATTGTGTTGAATTTTACAGTTCTGTTGTGAATTTATACATAAACTACATCTCAAACCAACACTAGGGCTAAATAATGTGCTTGTGTTGGGATGATTTTGGCTGATATTGAGATATATGTCACAGTTCTTGGACTTCTCTTTCCCTGTGACAAATAGGAAAATGGAGATTTGCAGTGATCCATGCTTAGGCTGAAGGATTATTCAATTTTGAATTAAAATCGCAGTTTGCAATTGGCACAAAAAATGTGCAATTTAGGATATATGAGGTGTTGCAGACTAATGCCATAATTTAGTTTTTTGTTTTTTAAAAGATTGAGATTGTTTAAGCTGCCCATTGATCAGAGTTCTGATCCTACAACATTTTACATAAAACATCCCAACTGACCCAAAGGTTGTGGAGGAGCTGATTTGAAGAAACCTCCTGCAGAACCAGGCTCAGGGAGGGCAGATGTTTACCTCACCTGCTTGGGTTGAAGGTAAAGAGGAGAGAGAACAGGATAGCAGAGACAAACAGACAACAAACAGGACAACGTTTACACTGGACAGGTTGGACGGACCAGTAGCTGCAGAGCATATTAGCTTAGCATATTGGCTAGTTAATCCTCTGAACTCCAAGCAGTTTGTGGATGCTTTGTTATTGATCCTGCCACATTGTTACCCACTGTGGGTTCATTTTTCAAGTCCCTACACCTCAGTGGAAACAGCACAACCATGGCTGGAAGTAAAGAGAGCTCAGAAATGTTGTATGACTCCGTATGACAACCACATGACGCAATTATAATGTCGTAAATCATAATTAAAACAGGCGTTAACAATACAGGAATAAAAATTAGTGACCATAGCTACGATTGACATTTAACTATTTTCATTTTAAATTAGTTTACATACTGGTCTCCTGTCGTCTCTGTTTAAACACAGCCTGCAGTTCAGCCTAAAAGTCTCAGGATTGTTGTCTAATATCTCTGGGTCCTGCTGAGTCACTGACATCTTCACGGTCGCACAGAGCAGTGCAGAATTCTTCTTGTTTTTACAGAATCAGATCAGAGAAAGCAGTTTGTTTTTCAGTAATTTTAATGAACTATCCAGTTGTTAAGGTTCGATTTTGTTCATTTTCCCATTGCAACTATACACTACACACGATCAGGCCAAGGTTTTTTTGTTTTTACAGTTTCTGGCTCTGATAAAAAATTAAGACTGTCAACAAAGGGGTAGAACTATCAAAGTGAAAGAGTACAGGAGAAATCAGGCAACAGATCAATATGAAACAGCGATGCGATAAAATGAACATGACCGGGTCGTGTCCACCTGCAGTCGTCCAAACCCGATTAAAAGACGCCTGTCAGCCGGTGGAAACACACACTTGTTGGCCGCTGCAGCCAGACAAAGTGTGGATGATGACTACAACTTGTCATGTGACAGCCGAGTCCTTTCATTGATATGCAGAGCGGGCTGAGGGCTGTGAAAGCTGCCTGTGTTGGGCTTCAGACGGACAGTGGATCTCAGTGTGGCTCTCACAGCTGGGAAACCAGAGAGAGGTGTCTATGAATATTTGAGACGTAGGACGCATGCAAACGCACAATCTCTGAGTCTGGGCAGCGTGACTGACAACACAAGGCCTCCCGAGGGCTCTGCTTGTACTCTGCTGCACTATTTAATGTTTAATCCACCCAAAGGAGCAGCCATGACAACCTGCAGGGCTCCTCCCCGAGGCTGACGCCCCTCCACTCCCCCAGGGCAGCTTGTTGTTGGCTCACAGATCCCAGAGGGTTTGTGTGGCTTCTTACTGCCAAATGATAACTGTGTGTTGCTGCAGCAGATTGTGTTGTAATGCTGCAGGCTTGTCTCGGGAAGCTTTTGTAGGTAAGGTCATGCTGCAACTAACAAAATTAATCATGGGTTAATCAACTTTTTGATTTAACCCTTGCACAAGTTGTCGGTGGCATCTTCAAATGTCCAGAGCAGCTCAAACTAGTGCTGAATGATTCATCAGAATGGTATCAGTATCACAATATTAAAAATCTGCAAATCCTGGGACCCACAAGTTCTTTTTTAAAGATAAAATATGTCATAAAATACAAGTTTAAATAAGCATTGTGGTGCTACAGAGATAACTCTGCAGAAATCATCATCAAGAATGATTTTTTTCAGTTAAATAGAAACGCTAAATCGATCCTTCCCATGTATTATCTGACAAAATAATTGCAATATGATATTTGTTTTGCATTTCACTCAGTTACCAAAGACTGTCACGATCATGAAATTTAAGTTGAAGATTAAGTGTCAGGCAAATAATTGCTATTTATTGTGCTTTTCTCTTCAGTTTATGCCTCTTATGGTTGTAGATTAGTGGCTGTAGCCCCCTTGAATGCCACCTTTTCGCTGCGAATCTGACAGAACTCGTTCTTGTGATGTAGCTCTCGGTTTTCATTTTGGACAAAACTAAAATGTGCTGCTGTTGTGTTTGGCTTTGCAAAGTCCGTGCAGTTACAGTAGAATCTCATTAGAGCAGCAACGAATAATTAATCAGCTGTCAACTATCAAAGCAATCGCCAACTATTTTGATAATCAATCAGTTTCAGTAACTTTTTAAGAAAAAGAAGTCATAATTCTCTGATTCTAGCTTCTTAAATGTCACTATTTTCTTTCTTTTTTTGCCTTCTCTGTGGCAGTAAGCTGAATATCTTTGGTTTGTGGACAAAACAAGATATTTGTCATCTTGGGCTTTGGGAAACACTGACATTTTATAGACCAAAAATGAAATAATCTTTAGTTGTAGCCCTAATATTAATCAGAATGCACTCGAACACTAGAAGTTAAACGCCTCGAGACGAACAGACGGTGCCATGAAACCACAGCAGGAGACGAGGGCACAAAACAATGTGGAGAAGGGGATTGAAATATGACATTTATGTTAGTTTGATTTGAACAGATTAATTAAAACGATTCTAGCCGCTATGCAAAATGAGTGCAGTCAGGCAGGACAGATAATTGCATCTGGTGATTATATAATAACTGTGACGGGCCTTCAGATTCCTTAATGACAATATTAATTAACTTTAAAGCTCCTGCACTGAAACACCATCACTTGCAAGCTACTGTTTTTGCTCCAAGTTGTGAAAATTAGTGTATTTTTAAACTGTGTTCAAAAGTGATGACCCCATGTTGTGATCGCGTTGACAGCTGTCATAAGCTAAACAGAGAGTCTGGCTCAAGCTGAACAGTATAAAACGCTGTCAGCTATGGTACAGAAGTACAGAAACACTGTCGACTGTGTCAAAACTCTCCTTCAAACCAGCTCTGATAACTGAAAACCTAAAACTGGATCTGTGGAGAGTCTGAAGAAAGTTGTGCATCAAAGTCGGCGTCTGCGTCAGAAAGGAAAGGAGTATATTCTCTGGGTGTCTCTCGGCCTTCAGGGTGCTGCAGTAAGGAGCGCTGCCACTGCTGTCTCTGTGGATCACAGCATCTTAAACCACTTCAGTGATTCAAATGATAAATTTAATCTCTCGCCCAAGGCTCGCTCACGGAAATAAGAAAATGATTTGGTGCTCTTGTCATGGGAGGCCTGACGGGAAGCGAGCCTGCGACTCATTTTGGGAGATGACACATAGTTTAGCTGCAGCAAGTTGATTCACACAACAGTTTAGGCTTTTAGGTGGACTTCAGCTCACCCTGATATCCACCACAAAGAAATCTGTTCATTCTTAATACCTTTCATACTTGTCATTTCCTGTGTTCGGTGCAGCGTCGTCTCGTGACTGCCGGATTTGTAAACCCCAGCAGCGAATGTCCTCACATGACGCATCACTCGCAGTTTCACAGTTGAGTAAGAGTGATGTTTTGCAAGAACAGTGAAATTTAGAGACCGAAGCCTGAAGGAACAGCACAATATGTGCATGAATTAAACAATCCGACCATTTCAGAACAGTTATAATTACGTCTTTATGCTAACAGTGGGTCACAAGTTTAATTTCATGTGAAAAGGGTCATTTGTTTTCATGAATCTACAGAGAAATATCACACGACTCTGCAAGTTTTATGGGCTTTTCTTTAGCGCACAATGCACCTCATTATCATCCTGCTGTAGGTGTGAAAACGCTCAGGCTTGTTTGTGTCTCTTCAAACAAATCACAGTCGTCTCTGACTGGGCTACACATGCAAATAGTCTGTGATGTGCCGCTGCAGACGGAGACGAAAACACCGCACGAGCCATTACAAGACGTCTGTTGACTTTCACAGATAAAAGAGACTAACGTGATTTTATTATCAGCTCCCAACAGGTGAAGCCCGCCTGCACGTTAGCTCTGGAGATATAACTCATTAAAACCACAGACGATCTGCTAGCGGTATGGAGCTCATTAGGAATTTTATCAAACCGAAATCACCGGAGCTCCTGTGAAGTGGAACAAATCAGTGAGTAAGAAGATGCTTAAATTAGCTCGACTGATGATGGTTTTGTCAGATCAACATCAGGCAACAGAGTCCTGTAAGGTGGATTGTAGGGTATCTGAGGTGCATCCAGGCGTTGTTTTGGTCCCGCAACTGTAGTCAAATCCATCTATTATCTATACACCCCTTAATCCTCACTGGAGGCCTGGAGCTTCTCCCAGCCGACTCAGGGTGAAGGCAGGGGACACCCTGGACAGGTCACCAGTCTATCACAGGGCTACACTTAGAGACAGACAACCAAGCACACTCACATTCACACCTACGGACAATTTAGATTCACCAATTAACCTCAACATGTTTTTGGACCTTGTGGGAGGAAGCTGGAGAACCCGGAGAGAACCCACACTACACGGGGAGAACATGGAGACTCTACACAGTGTTCTCACTCCAAATGAATACTAACGCAGAGGTGTTTCTGCTTATTGAAGTGTCCACAAAAGTAAAACTTTAGCAATGACAGCTTAATTTACTCAAGAATAACAGAGCAGACTTGTTGCCTTTACTATACGTGGACTGATCATGTGTTCTGTACGTACACAGTCACCCCCGAAGTCTCATTCTGAGCTTTAAAAAACCCTGCAATGTGTGAATTCGCTGTATTAAGGTAAACAATTGTTGTACGTCAGTGTTTGCGGCTTGTTTTAGCTGCTACCAAGAGGCCAGAAACGCAGTTATTGCAGGTTTAAAGTGTCACTGCAACAAAATTGTGTTTTTTTATTTCATTTTTTCTTTCTTTCTGTTAACTCATTTATTGCTGACGGCTGCTAAACTTATTCAAACTGGGCGGGACGTTCTTGTGGTGTGCTGCTGTCAGTGTGTAGAATGTGCTGCTCTTTGTTTGTCAGCCACGGTTTAGCTGTTAACCACCCGGCCCAGCGCTTTGTGCCGTTAAATCCAGACAAACTGGCAGCACATGCAGTGTTTTCATTGACGGGTAGAACAACTGTTGCATCGCTTAAATCATGCGTGAAGCGCGTCATGTTTAAGTGAAATAATCCGGTAAATGTAACGTACAGAGGCTCTTTCTCTGCCTGTGAACATGGTCCCGCTTTGATAATCTAATGACTGCCCACACATCGCTGACTCAGATCGTTTCTTCGCAGTGCTGCTCTTCCTGCTGCCGGCTTCATCCTCCATGCAAAACAAAAAAAAGCCCAGAGAGAGAACTTACTGTTCCTGTTCTCGGTTCCAAACAGAACCCGCCCCCCCTCATACCTACCCGACCCAGCAGCACATGTGTCCTCGGCGTCCCCCTCACAATCCCCCGGCTCAGCTATTTACATTTCAAAAGTTAACATCAAAAACAGTTTTCCTCTGACTTTCCCCCGTGGTGCTTTGTGCACTGAGACTCATCCGATGCCAGAAATAAAAGATTGTTGGATAAGAATAAGTTAAAAAAAAAAAAAGCCTTGTGCTGTCACTTTCACTTCTGCGTGACACGCCCTGCAGGGATGGTTGTTGTTTGTGGTTTCCAGTGTTTTAACAGCGACCCTGCTGTGTTGTTGGTACTGAACTGTGATTTTCAGCTTCACTCTTTTGCCCTTCAAACGTTTCATTGAGGTGTTTTACTGTACGAACTGCTTTTGTTCTGATATTTGAAGGATGTGTTTGAGCTGTACAGGAACCCCTGCTTGTCATGTTTTAGATGGTGAGGAACCTCCTGCTGAATGGCACTGAAGGAAAACACGTGTAAAACCTGAAATTTACCTAATCAGTAAGGAAGTACCAGCCACAAGAGTCGATTAATCCTAAATATCACATGTTATTAACTTGAATTAAGCTGTTAAATAGCAACTACAACATCATTTTATTCCATTTTCAGTCTTTAATGCCAAATATTATACTTTGTTTTTCATATGTGTTGGGATTTGGAAATTATAGTTGGACCTGTTTGGTGACGATATGATAAACTAACAAAATAATCTTCTGAGTAATTGACAGTCAACATAAGCATCAGTACAAGTCCTATTCTTGATTTGGGCAGCAACTAATGATCATGTTCATTGTGGATTATTTTCTTGAGTAATCGATTTGGCCAAAACAATGTCAGAAAATAGTGAAAAGCGTCGATCAGTTTCCTAAATCCCAAGATAAAAATGCCTTGTTTTGTCCACAATCCAAATATATTCAATTTACTGACGCAGAGAAGGAAAGAAGCCAGAAAATATTAGTGTTTAAGAAGCTGCAATAGGATGATTTGGACTTTTTTTTTTTTCTTTAAAAAATTACTTGACCTGGTTGATTGTTGGGCTGCAGGGTGGAGCGGTGGTTGGCATTGTTGCAGCTTGAAGGTCGCCGGTTCACATCCCGGTGAGCCCGGTGAGTTTGCATGTTCTCTCCGGATTCTCCAGCTTCCTCCCACAGTCCAAAAACATGTTGAGGTTAATTGGTGATTCTAAATTGTCCGTAGGTGTGAATGTGAGTGTGCTTGGTTGTCTGTCTCTAAGTGTAGCCCTGTGATAGACTGGTGACCTGTCCAGGTGAACCTGCCTTCACCCAGAGTCAGCTGGGATAGACTCCAGCCCCCCATGACCCTAATGAGGATTAAGCGGTGTATCGATGATGGATGGGTGGTTAATTGTTGCAGCTATTTTAATTAAATTTTTTAAAAAAGTGGAAAAATAGTGAGAGCTTTCTTTCATAATTTCCCAACACCTACATTCAAATATGTAAATAGCTTGACTGAGCAACAGCCTGAAGATATTTTTATGTGCATTTGAGAAGCTGTAAGTGGTGAATTTTTTCTGAATCTTTTCTCCGTGTTGTAAAAGTCTTGTGGGATGTAGTTAATTATAGGAACAAGCAGCAAACAAACAAACACAGACTCTAACTTTATTAGCATTTTGCCAGCAGTACACGTTGAAAACCTTTTGTTAAAATGTAGTTTGGCGGCACAGTAAAAGCTGGAGGTTAATTCCTCTCGTGCCGCTCAGTCCTGCTCACCTGGAGCTGCTGCTTTTCCTCCTCCTGCGCAGCGTCAGCTTCCTGCTTCCTGCTCAGCTGATTGGCTGCAGGCCGGTTGCCGAGTCACATGGTGCGATTGGGGCTGCAGCCCGTCCTCCGCCTGCCTCGTCCGCTCGCCCGACTTGATGTTTTCTTTTCTGCACGTGAGCCGAGCTGTGAAACCCGAGGCAGCTCTGGACAAGTCTCCACCTGGAGCAGCTTTTATACTGAGCTGGTTCTTGTCTCTGTATCACTGCACCATCAGGGCTCGTGTTGAATCAGTCACACCCACCAGTTTCATTTCTGCATTTTTCACAGACGCATGCTGCGACTTCAGTCGGTGTTTCTGTAATTATTCAGCTGAGGGACGGTGCAGTTTCAGCCTGCAGAGATTTATTAGGCAGCTCGCTACAAGTGCTGCCGAAGCGCTCAGTCATAATCCTCTTAAGAGTGTGTGTGTTTGTGTGCGTGTGTGTGTGCAATGATTACAAAGCAAAGAAAGTCAGGATGGAGTGGCGAGGATTGTCGGGGAGTGTGCAGAGCAACACGCTGAAATAAACCTGCATCCTTCAGCAAATATGTGCATAACAACAGAATCCAGTTTGCCTACCACACCTATGAGTGTTTAATCACAGAGGAGCTGATTATGTGCGATAAAGCTGCAACGATTAATGGATTAGGTGTCAGCTATGAAGTTAATCACCAACTATTTTCATAATTGAGTCATCGGTTTGAGCAATTCTCTGATTCCAGCTTCTTAAATTGCAAAAAACAAATCCGTCAGTAGAAGCTCATCAGAAGTCTGTTTTGATCATCAGTAATCAGGTTTTAAGTATTTTAAGCTATTGAGTGATTCTGATTTGCTTCGTAAACGTGAATATTTTTGGGTTTCTTTTGTCAGTAAACAGAATATTTTTAGGTTGTGAACAAAACTAAACATTTTGTCATGTTGTGCTTTGAGAAACTTTTTTCATAGTTTTATTTACCCAACAGCTTATGGATTAATCACAAGAGTAAAAAAAGATTTGTTAGATGAAGCCCTAATCAATAAAAGGACTAATTGTTCTTTAGATTGTCATTCAATTTGCTAATTTATTTTCTTGAAAATAATTTTCTTTCAAAAAACAGTTCCCACTATAATTCCAGAGAACCTAAAGTAACATAAGCAGCTTGTTTTGTTCATTTTCTGACTTTTTATTGACCAACAGTATAAATAATAATCGATTAACTGTAAAAATAATTGACAGAATATTTGACAAAGAAGGTGTTTATGAATTTGTCATCAAAAATAAAGCTTGTTTTGTTCATTTTATGCCATTTTATTGACCACAAATATCAATAATAATCGAATAATTGTGAACATTATCAACAAATAAATTGGCAAAGAAAATAATTGTTAGTTAGAGCTCTAACTGAGAAAACGCTGACAGCTAACGGTTACTTTAATTGTCATTTGATCTGCTTATCGTTTCCTTAAAAAAAGGAAAACAGCAGAAATAGCAACAGAAAACGGTTCCCGCTATAATTTCCATGAAGCTGTAGCAACATAAATAGCTTGTTTTATCTGTTTTCTAACTTTTTTTTAGAAATTAATCGAGAAAATATTCTGTATGTGCTGCGTTATAGTCACACTGAGAAGAGTTATTATGGGAGGCTGTGATCATAAGTAAGGATATTTAAGATCAGTGTTATCTTACTGTTCTGTATTTTGTAATTGTAGTAGATGATTCCTGCTCAAAATGACAAAATAGCACAGTTATACCAGACTAAAACTGTATTCTGTACTTTCTGTGTCATATTTTAGTCCGTTTTTCATGATACAAAGCCAGATAGATGCGAGTAAAGCTAATAAATGATGATAATAACACTAATCTGACAGCGAGCTCGGCTTTAATCTACAATACTTGAAGTCTTTCGGAGCTTTTCCTTCCTGACAGACCTCATATCTGTCGTCTGTGAACCGCACACAGGCCACAAACCTCGGATCTTGATTGGACCTGTCAGCAGGCGGCAGGTTCCACGTCTGAGGTTTGCTGTGAACTTTTCATCACAGCTGCGCCAAAGTCTCTCTTTTTCCTGAAAGCACCTGAAGCGATGACTCCTCAGTTTTCTGCAGCTCTCCAAATGCTTCACTACATTTAATCTTTGTTTATGCAGCCCTTTCTGCTCCTGCTCCTGCTGCTGCTGCGACGCCGACTTCACCGAGTGTTTCAGAGCCACTGGTTCAGTCAAAGGCACCTTGAGGGTATTTTTTTCCCCCCCATTTTTTATTTATGCTCTCAACCAGAACCACCCAGACTCTCAAACCGAGACGCGTCCACTCAGAAACATGTGGTCTAACCTTTGTGTTTAGGAGCTGGGCATTGATTATAGAGGGAGGCGAATCACTGGTGGGCCCAGAAAAGGCTGTTTGCTGGCTCTGAGAGCAGAAAAGGACTTTGAAACTTGTGAAGGTTGTGCGATTGTCGCAGTAAGTCCGAAGCAGTGATGGAGTTCCCTTTTCCCGATCGTTCTGTCTCGTCTTTTTGTAGTTTTAAAGTACCGAACCCTATTACTGGTATCATCTCATCGCCTCAAGAGTAAATTATTTAGTTTTTTAAAGCACGACAGTCGGAAGATAAGTGGATGTTAATGTCAATAAGTTCAGTCTTTAGATGATAACAAGCTGCTTTTAGTTTCTGGATTTAGAAAATTAATTTCTTTCCTCTTCAATTAGAGCCAGATGTTCGTTAATCAGGAAGACAGATTTAGTCACTCAGAACATTGAAAACAACAGTGCCGAAGTGCTTTCCAATTAAAAAGATTATGATTGGCATTATGAATTAGTCTAACAAACTTAAGTGTTGGGGTTATTTATGGTGGGACGTCACCTGAGGAGTGATTAAAACCAGACAAAAGTATGTATGAAAGCACCACTTTGCCTCTAAAATACACAGTGTCTTTATGAAGGAGACTCACCTAGCGAATGTAGTAGTGGAGCTGAGACCCTACAGTAATATTAATTACAGAATTTAACTTAACTATTCTAAATATTAAGGCTCAGATCCTGCTGCATTATTAGTTATGAAGGTTTATCTGATGAGTTTAGAGCTAAAGTTTTGACTCTACTAAAGTATAAACACAAAAACCCAACAAATCCAAGGATTTCCAGGAGCCCTTATAAGCTAGCTTTGATTTTATTTTAATTTTATATGGTTTGTTTAGTTTTATTTTCTAATAGTTTATGCATTATGCTATTATTTTTGATTAGTGCTGCCCACTTAATGTCACACTGCTTTGTGGAGTATCCCGTTTGTAATCATCAAATACAAGTCCCAAATCATTTCCTATACAACCTATAGTAAAACAGCCCGTTTATTGTCATAGAATAATGTCATAATCCCGGTTTTTATCGCAATTTCCTGAAGTTGATTCCAGGAATAAGTTTTGCCCGTTTAAAGTCGCGGTCGACTGATCGGGCCGAGCGTCGGTCATGCGTGGCAGATTATCACACCCCGGTCAGCCGTGGAAGGCAATGTGTTTGTTTGTCAGTGACCTGCTCACCTGAGATCTGATCACCGAGTTATTCACACTGTCTGACATTAATTAGGACACATTAAAAAGAATCACATTGTTGCAGAGCATGTTGTCACTCAGTTGTCGCTCAGCTAGTTAATCATGATAAGTTCATCCTCTGTTTACCCTCTGATTAAAGGACAGAGCTTCTATTGATGGGGTGACTTTTTGTACCGACAAAGGGGAAATTTCACTGAAGCAAAACCATAAAGCTGAATAATTGAAAACTTTATTTCCCAAATACATGCTAAATACGTCCGATATAGGCCATGTAGATCGTGCTGGTCCAGTACATCAGCTAGTGTTCACACCCAAACTCGCCGCCATCTTGAAGCCCGCTTATTGGAATATCCCGGATGTAGTCATAATTCCATCCTGGACCGAGGGTTTGACAATAAACGGGCAGCACTGTGTGTTTAATTTGCAACCGTGGAGAGGAACAACTCCCTTGTTACAGAGAGAGACCTCCAGCAGAACCAGGTTCAGGGAGGGTGGATGTCTGCCCCACCTAGTCGGGGTCTGGGTGGGGAGGGTAAAGGGGAGGGAGAACAGGATAACAGAGACAAACCCAGACAAGAGAACATAAACACTGACCCGACTGGCGGGACAAGTACACCGAAATCAGACCAACATCCAGAACTCCATGTTTTGGTTTTGGTCTTAATTCTGTTTGTTTGTTATAATAAACTGTAAAGTGGAGTAACGTGTTGTTGTTGTTGTTCACGTGCAGGATGCGTGAGGACATGTCCACCATGGTGTGCGTGAAGCAGGAGGAGGATCCTGGAGAGAAGCTGTCTCAGGATGAGATCATCTCCAGGACCAAGCAGGTGATCCAGGGGCTGGAGGCCCTGAAGCAGGAGCACCACTCCATCCTGGAGGGCCTGCTGGGGACGCTGCGGTGCCTGAAGCAGGACGAGGAGGGCGTCCTAGTGGAGGAGAAGTCGCACATGATCCGCAAGTCCCTGGAGATGCTGGAGCTCGGGCTGAGCGAGGCGCAGGTGGGTGTGCAGAGCTTCAGACATGTTCTCTTATGCACTGGAGATCCAGCAGGTCTGCTCCAATCTTCTTTGACACATTTTTCTGAATAATATTTGATCTGGTTTTCTTAAATAATTGCAACAAAGAAGGTAAAGTATTATTTAAAACAAACAAAAAAAATATTAGGATTGCACATTTGAAAGAGGAATGAAAACAAACTGAAGTTTTTAAACATTTAAGCCTTTTCTACACTGTACACTCAGCATTAAAAAAGAGGTTTTGTTTTTTACCTGGTGTTTTGCAGATTTTTCTTGTTCTGGTAAATTGCAGATAATATCTAGTGAAATCAAAAAAATAAAAATAATAGTTTACATGTTGATTATTTCAAAAACAAACCAAAACTGTACATTATGTCCAGATGACTGTAAAATTACACTGTGTACTGTATCTAAATGAGTAAAAAATATCATTATTTTGCAGATATTTTCCATTATTTTCTCAGTTTTTACAGTTTGTGAAGGTCACAGCATCCCTGAGGTTTTTTTTTTCTGGCATCCTTGCAGCCAGACAAAATCTGGTGCAGAATAATTTTGGTAAATTTTTAAACAAGACACAGAATTAATTGCTTTAAATTAAAATATCCCAGTTCTAAGCCTACTTTTGGTTATTTATCCCTGATGCACTCGTGTTGCATGTAAGAGCATCTAAATAAAGCTTAAATATCAGATCTTTTTTTTTCCTGTTTTTACAGTTCCTGGCTCTGATAAATGGCGGAAAAACCGGCGGGCAGGTTTTGGAGTTCAGTGTCATATTTCTCTCTGTTAATTAAAGACCTTGTAAATTCACAGAACAGTTCATTCTAATGTATTCATGTCCCATTTATAGTAATCTGCATAATCTGTGTAGCTATTCAACGAACATATGTGCAGGTACATGCAAAGTCTGGCTCGTTTAACCCCCGCTGGTCGTTCAAATTAACCACAGATGCGAGACGTCTGTGGCGCATAAGAGCTACCGAACAATTTATTCATTCACCCCACGCTGACTTGGAGGACAGCAGGTGAACAAGCTGCTTTTACCTGGATGACAGACTAAAAGATGCTGCTTTAAAAAAACAAATAACAAAAATGCTGCTCGTGTGGACTGACCTCTGCTTGACTGCAGCTTGTCTCGCTGTTGTAATACACATAATAACAGAGCAAGAAAACAAAACATTTACAGAACTTCCAATGTGAAGTAGCTCAGTTCACAAACCACAATGCCTTTCAGAGAGACGCGATTCTCTCTGCTTTTGAGTTTGAATCTCCCTCGGTACGTGCAGCGTTCTAAGATCACAGCTTTTAACGAGGCGCAGTTAATGTCGTGCCCTAAACAAAGACAATAGGAGGTTCTGCAGCCCGTAAAAATGCAGATCTGCAGGCAAAGTTTGAAAACTAACAACTGCTGGTGTCGTCGTTCGCTTGGCAAACACTGAGTCAGTGATGAGTCACCGTCGATGCTTTCATCTCCCAGCGGACTCTCTATTAAATATACAATTCACTGCACGTACACTATGCAGGCTTTAATTTCTACCTCCGGCTTTTTTTGCTTGCTTGTGTCATTTTCTGTCATTTTGCGGCTCAAACACCCGAACGTTTCTACGCTGTCGACCTTTTGTCCCGTGACATCAGCGTACACAGGTTTAGTAGTTGTAGTACTTGCACTTGTGAGCTGCAGATAATCTTGAAAATCGCAGGAATTGAAAGGTTTTGGTATCAATAAATACATAAATAAAATAAAGGCTGCAGGGAGGACAAACTGAAGTTAGTGGAAAAAGTGTTAAGAGTGATTTCTAAGCAGAAAAAAAGGACTGAAGGAGTGGAGAAAGCAAAAAAAAAATGTGCAAAAACCTCAACCCTAAGTCACAGAGATGCTTATTTTGCACGTAATAAAGGACTTGTTGGTAATTTGTCGTGGAATTTGTAAAGGAATTAGGATCACAGACAACCGCAGCAATTATTGTAAATGACTAGAGATCTCCAGGTACACTGTAAAAAATATGCATTTTAAAACAATTTCTTACTTCAGTCTTTAGTTTGCAGTTTATTTTGACTTTACTAATTTGTAAATAATCAGAAATCTGTATTTTTTTGCAAATAGCAATGTCTTCTTTTACAACATGTGACCATAAAATTACGCTTTTGTCAGTTTTTAAATGTTGTATAGTGTAGTCTCGTCCAAATCGTGAATATGGTTGCAGTTTGTGTTCAAGCTCAGGGAGTTGCTGTCTGATTAAAACCCCGCCCTCTCTGCCCAGGTGATGATGGCGCTGTCGAGCCACCTGAGCTCGGTGGAGTCGGAGAAGCAGAAGCTCCGGGCTCAGGTCCGCCGGCTGGGCCAGGAGAACCAGTGGCTGAGGGACGAGCTGGCCGGGACCCAGCAGAAGCTGCAGAAGAGCGAGCAGAGCGTCGCCCAGCTGGAGGAGGAGAAGAAGCACCTGGAGTTCATGAACCAGCTGAAGAAGTACGACGAGGACCTGTCGCCCTCTGTGAGTTATCCTGCAGAACACACGGTCGAATCCTCGCGTACAGGAAGTCATCAACACCGCATGACTTGACCTTTCTAACGATGCTGGTTTCTTATCTGTGTGTCAGCAAGAACAAATAGATCAGAATTGACATCAGGTTTAATCATAGTTACAACCTGCACCCGTGACTCTGGTTTGAATTACTCATGAGCCCGTCGCATACATCCATTAATATCTAGTTACATCAATATGTAATATAGCTGCGTGTGATGTTTGTTTTTTCTTTCAGTGAAGCGTGCAAATGTCAAAAATTCATTCATTAACCTCATGAAATAACACTTAAGCATTCAGGGAGAGGCTGCTTCACTTAAACGATTAATTTTCTGTAAGTTCAACTGCATTTTGAGATCGTTTGTGTCTGAGCCAGCACCAACATTATACCCACCACGTTTCCAAGACACTCCTTTAAGTTTTACATTCTGATGCAGCTTCTCTCCCACTGATTCCTGCAAGTTCAGGCTTTTTACTGATTTTTTTTTTTTTTCCAACTCCGAACACCTTATCAGCAGCAGAGACGAGCGAAAGCTATCAATACAGACGATCCCCAAGTATTTTAAGCACTTTAAAATATGCATGACTGGACCCAGACTGCAGAGCGACCGCATCAGCAGATAAGTTGGCGATGTTCAGATTCAGTTACTTCCTTTTATAATCTCTCCTCCTCTTTCTTCTCTCTCAGGAGGAGAAAGATTCTGACTCCAGCAAAGAGAATTTAGACGATCTGTTCCCAGATGACCAGGATGACCAGGCTCCAGGCAGTAAGTGTTCCACCGTCTTTATCTTCCATCTGCTCGCTCTGAGGGATTCTCGCACACTTTCAACCCTGGATCCAAATATGAAGTATAGTTCCTGACCTTGGGATGCAGCAGATGTAACTGATCTCAAATCGCCGGGGTCCTCCTGCTCGAGGATCTCTGATTTGATTGAAACGTTTTTTTATTTAAAGTAGTATCTGTCCATTTTTTTAGACTGAAATATCTACACTTTCCAAGATAGTGTTTTTTGAAAATCGCCCGGCGACCCACTTTCAGCACATTTTATTGCAGAATGAAATTTTACGCTGTTTGAACGACAAAATCTCAAGAACATTTAGAGATAAACGCCTGAAACTTTCACTGGTATTTCTCATCAGTTATGAAAGTTAACTGAAAATGACTTTCTTTTCATTTTTGTGACCAAGTGATTCATATTAGAAGGTATTTTATATGTTTTATTTTATATTATTGTAACATGCAGCTACATGCGGGTCAGAAAACATCCCTAGTTGACGTCTGCATCATTCATGTTTTTGTTAACATGAGCTCAAAGATGATCATGACGGCTTCATTTTTTCATATTTTAACTCCCCATAATCCGAGACTAATTGACCTACTTGTCAAATATTGATCGATTCTGAATCAATGACATGATGAGAAATACCAGTGAAAATTTCTGGTTTTTATCTTGAATAGTTCCTAAGATATTGTCGTTCAAACAGCCTTCAAATTTTAATGTGAGGAAAGAAAACGTGCTCAAAGTCGGTTGACTGTGAATTCAAAAGAAAAAAAATTCTTAAAATATTTGATGCATCGAGCCAAAATTTCGCAGCGATCTTTACAAACATCCATATTTTATGCTCTACAACGTTCAGGCAAATCAGAGGTGGTTGAGCAGAAATTGTTAAACTAAAGATTTCAGATGGAATAACCCAAAAGTTTCTGCATCTATAAAAAACAGAATTTTATGAGTACAATTAAAAATATTCAATAAACTGCAGACTCCTCAGTGTTGAGACTTTAAAGACTGTGACATGTTGTTTTTTTCGGCAGCAGTAATTTAGAAAACTGTCGCTGCTGAAATACTGAAACCTGCTTTCGGAACAATCTCTGCAGCAGCACCACTCCTGTAATACTCCACAGTCTAGTCAGTGCTTGTCCCCAGAGTCCCAATGCATCATGTGATGGATGGTGGCGAGTTCCTCCTGCGACTCACCGCTCCTCTGAACTTTCCTTAAGTCTCACAATATAAATCTTGATTTCTTCATTTATTTCACTAGTTACACACTCTCTGTCTCGCCACGTCGCTCTCTCGCGCTCCAATTTTTCTCCCACTCCCCGTGTCCATCCCTGCCCCCGGTGTTTGATGGTTCGGCCTCTCAATAGCTCAGGAGTCCAGACAGTAAAGCTGTGTTGGCTGTAAAGGCCCATTAGTCAGGACCTAGTTCGGCCTGGACAGAGGCCAAATGGGGAGAAAACCCTCCCCACCACTGTGGTGTTAAACACTTTCAGTTTTTCTTCTCCAGTCTTTTTTTTTTCTTTTGTGGCTGTCGGGTGAAATAATGCGGTGCAAAAGATCACAGTAGTGTTTTGCTGTGAGCTGACTTTCAACACAAGTCTGATCTGCAGGCAGTCACAGTAACTCATGGACATGTACAGGAAACTTTGAGTTGTGTAAAGTGATTAAAGGAAGCCTTAGTTCGAGCATTCATCCAAAAATATAACTGAGAGAGTTTTTCCTCGTAGTTTACAAAAAACCTGCAGCATCAGACGGCAGCAGGATCCACATGAGCGTCTTCAAAGCAAGAAAGTTGCATGCATTGGTAACTTCATTAACTGCTTGTGTTTATAAATAATCACCAGCATTGACACGGGATTCGTCCGGATCAGGAACAGTCACACACAGAATCAGTTTAGTTTGTTGCTTCTGGTTGTTCAGGACTATTTCCTCTGAGTTTATTAAATACCTGCAGCATCAGATGGCAGCAGGATCCAAATGAGCGTCTTCCAAGCAAGAGAGCTGCATGCATTTGTAACGGTTACTTCATTAATTACATAAATTATCCCCAACACAGACATGGGATTAGTCCGGGTCAGGATCCAGCAGCATCCGGCGTCACACACAGAGTCACGGTTTAGTTTGTTGCTTCTGGTTGTTTCAGACTATTTCCTCTGAGTTTATTAAATACCGGCAGCATCAGACGACAGCAGGATCCATACGAGCGCTTCTGAAGCCGAAGAACTGAACAGCAATAACTTCATTTATTAGTTCTAAATTTAAATTATCCCCGACATGGAGACGGGATGGATCAGGGTCTAACCGCATGGTTCAGTGTTCCTTTGTTGTTTTTAAAGTAATTGTTAGAATATCATCACACGTGGACAGAATCAGCTGTTTTTTGACATCTAATTCAAAACATATTATAACTGGAACTGCAACTACATGAACAATTGTTTTACTGTTGTTATTGTCCAGATTTAACAATTAATCATTTGTTTTCTAAAAAGCGGAGCTGCAAGAGCTAATCGCCAACCATTACTTTTTATTAAAATGAAAGAAGAAAAATCTAAATTCTCTGATTCCACCTTCTTAAATGTGAATATTTTCTGGTTTCTTACAAGTACAAGTGATAGATTAGTCAGGAAAATAATCAACAGATAGATTTAGAATGAAAACAATGGTGAATAACGTGTCAGAAAATGCCTGTCATAGTTTCCTGCAACTTAAATTGCTGCACTCGGTTTGCTTGATTTGTCTGATCAACAACCTAAAAATGTTTAGTTTATGATTACAGAGGACCAAAGACTAATTTTCTGTCAGTTAGAAAGTGTTGTCTGAAAAGAAACGTCCAGAAACACACTCTACTCGAGTGACAAACAAACGTCCGATCCCAACAAAAACAACTTGTTTTTTAGCACCTCTTTAGCACCACGGTGACCCCCATTTGGCTCCTGGCGCCAGTTTGTCAGCCAGTTTAAAGTGCCGACAACACGGACAGCAAACTGGTTCACACTCAGGCTGCGATCCACCGTCTGAGGCAGATGTTTACGCTCAAACCCTTCGTCTTTTGTTTAATTTAACCCACCGGCTGGAAATGTAGCTGCACAACGCGTTTGGTAGACGTGGTAAATATTTACACTTATTTCAGCCTTTTCAGATGGATTAAACATGTGTTGAATTACATTTAAACACTTTAGTTTCTAAGAATACAGCTTGATAATAAATACTCCCATCAAACGTGTATTCATCCGCTGATAAAACTGAACCTGTGCATGTGTTTTTAGGTTTTTATTTTAAGTAAGAAGAGACGGAAAGATCAAGAAACAGCGACGTCAGCTGCATGTTGTTGTGTACCGTCTGAGCAAACTCGATTTTATGTTGTTTTTTAAGTTAAGCGGCTCGTCCTCTCTGTGTCTCCGACCGTCCACACATGTTTCTGTGTGGACAAGGAATGTGTCTGGTGTCAACTCACCCACACTTACAGAATTTTGTGGGCGTAATTTTAGGTTACGGTCCAGATTTCTCCGTGTTTTTGGCCCAAATTGCGATTGCAGGGCAGGTTGTGGAGCAGAGGAAACGAAGAGGGTGTTTTTGGGATACTGTGTCCAAAAAAAAAAAAAAAAAAGATGTTTTTTCATGTTTTAGGTGGAAAAAGCAGCCTCATTATTTAGTAGTTTTTTTTTTAGCCTTTTCCCTGGCAGTGTGGTGGCAGAGTGTGTTCTGTGCTGCTAAATGAATTATGGCTGAGAGAGGGGAGTTGGGTGGGGAATAAGGCGAACGCATCGACTTTCCACGGCACAAATCACAATGAAAGAGGTGTCGCTTTAGAGGTCAATACTGCTTAACGATTCAAAAAAAAAAAAAAAATAGTGACAGTTCTCGTCTGCGTTATTAAGATGGTAATGTCAGTGTAAAGGGTAAATACATCAAATGTGTCCTGAAGCTGCAGAAAATTCTAATACGGGAGATTTATTATGAATAAATTGTGTTTATTTTGTCGACAGCAAAGGGCAGGTTCATTATCAGGCATCTTTGACTAGTAAACAGTTTTCAACTCAAGTAATTATACATTTTATGTGTTTGTTGCCTTAATATGTCCAAGATTGGCAGATTAATTCAGCCCCTTTCAGACGAACTTTCCATTAGTCTGATGGCGTCGGAATGTGGCAGCTTCACGTCTGAGTGAGCTGCTGTTGTTGGAACGAGTCGTATTTCTTTATCGCTGTCAGTAAGTCTGAACCACGTGCATCACAGCAGCTCGACACGAGCAAACGACGTAGAGCAGAAGACACAAAACGCCTCTCTCAATCATGTTTAAATGTCAACGCTGCTGGAAACTGCAGCGTCCATGAAGATAAAGAAGATATAAGAAGATAAAACTTAATTAATCCCAGAGGAACAGAAAAAAAACAAAAATACACAACACAATAAAAGCAGTGCCTCAAAAGTGGAAACTTGGTAAGATAAAAGTTCGATGCACTGCTGAAATAAGATAGGTAGCTTAAAAAAAGGCGGTAAAAAGTGAAGCTGGTAATTCTACTGAAATCACACATGATTAAAAATGAGGTGGAAATAGAATATTGGACAATTTTGGTTTGTTGCTTCCGGCTGTTCAGGAGTGTTTCCTCTGAGTTTATTAAATGTCTGCAGCATCGTACAGCAGCAGGATCCTCATGAGAGTCTCGCAGCATTAACGACAACCAGCATAACAACATTACCGTAATCTCCGGAGTATAAGCAGCTACTTTTTTCACACTGCGGCTTAAACAATGATGCGGCTAATTTATGGATTTTCATGAATTTGCCTCGAGACCAAAGTGACGTTGAGAGACACTGAGGAAGTGTGTGATGAAGTGATTCTGAGGCTGTTCAATTCCTGAAGACACTACAGAAGACGACTTTAGTGGTTTTCAGGAGGAAGATGAAGATGGCGATCAATGACTTTTCCTGGTAGGCTGCTGGAGTTTTTATTTTCTTAACCAGCCGTGTTACAGGCACTGTTTGGAAAAAAAATCATTTACGTATTTGTGTGTGTTACCGGTGTGTGTTTAATTAAAAGTTTAAAAAAATCTTTCTGTGTAAGCTTATAGACAAGTTAGTGGGTGTGGCTTATATTCAGGTGTGCTCAGTAGTCTGGGAATTACGGTATTTGCTTATTTTTATAAATGATCCCTCCATGGAGTCAGGATGGAGCTCACAGTTTATCAGCTGCAGGTTTAGTAAATCAGAAATGAACTCAACTTTTAGCTATTTGGACGATTTAATAAGCTGCTTCTAGTTTAGTCTTTTAATTAGACACGACTAGATGCACCGTCCTCGAATGCATCGCTTCACTAGAACAATGAAGCTGCAGCATTACGTAAAATTGGGAGTGACTTTTTGTTTGCTTTAGTGGCTTTTCAGATAAACACAGTACAAGAAAATGGGACGGAGAGCTTGTAGTAATGCAGTGATTACGCACCGTGATACACAAACATGCGACGCCCACACATTCCCTCATACGCCTACATCAGAGCTGACGGTAAACAGTCAGGTAGCCACATTTGTTGGTAGTTTACACAGGTTTAAAGGACTCAAAATGAGGGTAGAAGATAGCTTAGAGAAGAACATCTCTGCATCACATGAAGGTTAAAAAATAAACATGAGCAGCTTCACTGCAGTGCCGTGTGTGTTCTGAAAGAGAAAGCAGACTAGAACGGAGAGCAGATATTCCAAAAGAGAGAGATGCTGTGTGTTTATGGAGAGGCATCATTGAAGGCTTCAGTGGCATTAATCCCGTCTCGGCGTGGAACCGAGCTGCCTCGGGCTCCGTGGTGGATACGGGGGCTGACGCTCCACCAGATTAGATGCCTTTACTCCCCGAGCTCATTCACACTGCCTCAAAAGCTTTTTGGGGTTTTAGTAAATTACTGTCAGCGGGGAAGGAGATAATGGCGACGACAGCTCTACCTTTATTTGAACTGGCCCGAGGCTGACTTACAGTGATTTTATTTTTTTCTTTCCCTGTGCAAATATTTACATTTCAGTCGTTTAGCCTGACAAAAAAACACGAGCTTCTCGACCTGCAGCGTGTTGTGGCGTTTTAATATAACGGTCGGGAGTTTGAGTGGAGTCGAGCGGAGGCAGGTCGAGCTCCAGAAACGCTGCATCAAACACTTCCATAACGCTTACGTCTTCATACACATCAAGTGATGTGCAAAACTCTCTGGGTTTCAGGAGACTTTTCACACAAACATGAAGAGAACAATAAAATAAATGTCTTCTTTACTTTATGTTTAGTGTGCCGTGTGCACAACCTTGATTTGAAAGTTGCTAGCAGCAGTGCTAACTCTGTCTTTTGTGTATTTGGAATAAAAACTAGCTGCTGGGTGCCCCTGTGGCTCACCTAGTTGAGCGGGCGACCCATGAACAGGGGCAGAATCAGCTGTTTTTTGACATCGAATTGAAAAATTCTAATTCAGAAGACGTTATAACTGGAACTGCAACTACTTTAACAATCATTTTACTGTTATTATTATTGTGAAGATTTAAAAATTAATCATTTGGTCTGTAAAAAAATAGAGCTAAAGAAGAAAATGAAAATTCTATGATTTCAGCTTCTTAAATTTGAATGTTTTCTACTTCTTTCTTCATCTATGACAGTAAACTGAATCTGTTGAATCTGTGGAGATGCTTTTTTTTGTATTTATAAACTTAACAACTAATAATTAATCAAGAAAATGATCAACAGATTGATTTAAAATGAAAGAAATGGTGAATAAAGTGTCAGAAAATGCCTGTCATAGTTTCCTGCAACTTAAATTGCTGCACTTAGTTTGCTTGATTTATTTCATCAACAACCGACAAAAAAGAAAGAAAAATGTTTGGTTTATGATCACAGAAGACAAAAGAGTTGAAGATTAAATTTGTCAGTCAGAGTGTTGTCCACCTTTAAACAGGGGCTGTAGTTCCCTGATGCAGCGGCTCTAAATAAAGGCAAAAGCCCCCAAAAAACAAACAAAACAAAAAACTAGCTGCTGGGCTTCTTTTGACTTCTCGCTGTTAGAAGCTGTTTCCTGGAAACACCCACTAGCTGTTAGTGTTGTGTTGCTGTGCGTTAAGGTAGAGGCGGGCTGCTGCTGGTTTCGCCAGCGGTTCTGAACACCTGGTACCACTTGGACGCTTCTCTGCGGTGGATGTTATTACTGCAGTGGGCGGCTCCCACTCCAAACCCCACTGGCTCTCCTTCAGAGTAAATATAGAGCCGGCTGCCTTTAATAAGAAACCCAATCAGGTGGTTTCCTGACCCCTCGCTTACATTCATGCATTCTCAGACACTCGCGCACAGAAACAGACGATTGGACGGTCAGCAGAGGCGTTCCAGCTACATCCTCTTGTTAAACGCAGCGAGCCGGAGCCGCGACATTAGCGGTGCATCGTAGTAGAATGAGGACATTGTTTATGTGTGAATAATCCTGTTTGTGGGGCAACATGGTCACAGTCAGAGAGTGTTTGTTTGCTCTTCTGTCAGGTTTGACCCATTTCTGTGAACTCAGACGACCATCGGCTCCAAAGGATTCTGTAGATTTAGGTGAAAAGCTGCGACATAACCGAATCATTTCATAGAGAAACTAGCCAGCAGGAAGATGCACAATTTATAGAAAATAAAACCCCGCATGAAAAAGCTGTTTACTGAAAGTTTAAACTAATAGAGAAAAAAAATATATTGATTTTCCAGCACGAAATATTTCAGTCATTTCACTCTATTATCCAGAGTGAGTTGCTCAGTGAGCTTGTAAAGATTTTGTGACCCGTTGTGTTAATGAATTGCACACATTTACTGCAGTTTCACTTGAACCACCTATAAACTATGAGGATGTGAAGCTTTGGTTGGTTTTATACGCTGCTAAAATGATGCTGCTTTGGGTTTAAGCATGTTAAATATGTCTAATTGTGGCCATTTGTGAACCTTGTGACAGGACTTATCATGCTTTTCTGGCATCTGAACAAAAAATGAATCAAGAAAAACTGAATCGCCGCTCTGAATCCCAAACAGTTTCTGGCTGTTATTTGCTCCTGTCACATTTTTCCTTATTGTGGGCTCATTTTTTTTACTGCAATATAAAGTCCTGTGACGGTTTTATGCTGCAAACAGTAAAAAAACAACACACAAGTTGAATTTCTTTTCTTTCTTTTTTTTTTTTAAAGTAAAAAACCTGGAATCAACATTTTTTTTTGAAGTGTCGGCTGGTGTTACCAACACTGGGTTAAACATTCACTGTTTGTGAAATCATACATTCACCGTGCTGAATGTATCCTGCAACAACTTGCTCATCTGTTTACCACTTCTGGGCCACACTGCATTTATTGTATTGATCCAGCAGGTTGCATTTGGCTCATA
>NW_007577850.1:246674-270847 GCF_000690725.1 Stegastes partitus | reverse complement strand
TCTGGGCTTTCCCAAACAGTTTGAAGGCATCTTAGTGGATGTAAACTTCTGACTTTGAAGAAAATAGTAAAAAACATTCTCTCTCTCATTATTCTGGCGTTTAGCAAATAGAAGTAATGTTGGTGATCCTGACTGACCTAAAACAGGAAAAATTTAGTCTGATTTAATATCAGATAGTGAGGAGAAAAAAAAAGGTTTTATAGGTACTATTGCTGCCTATTAAAAATATGAACACTAAGGATGGTTCTAGCTGTGATTTCTTGACATCTGCAGGCAAAAAGACATTAAATACTCTAAATGGCTCCAGTGTGTATTTATGCTTAAGCGCCAGATGTAATATAATTCAAATAAAAAGAGTGAAAACCTGACATCTACGCTTTCCTCTCTTTCGTCTCCAGTCCAACCGGCTCACGGCAGCGCTGCAGCGGCCGCCGCCCAGCAGGGAGGCTACGAGATCCCAGCTCGCCTGAGGACCCTCCACAACCTGGTGATCCAGTACGCCTCCCAGGGCAGGTACGAGGTGGCCGTGCCCCTCTGCAAGCAGGCCCTGGAGGACCTGGAGAAGACGTCTGGGCACGACCACCCAGACGTGGCCACCATGCTCAACATCCTCGCCCTGGTTTACAGGTAATAAAAGCCTATAGCATTATTTATTCATGTGCCAGTATGGTTTCCATGGAGATGTAATGATTTTCTGTTTGGAGCGGATGAGTTATGTTGGTAGCTCCTGGCTTTAGGTTAGTCCATTATGTAAAATATAATGGTCCTGATGCATTTTTCATAATCGAGTCTCATATTTAATTAAAATATTTGCTGAATATATTTGCACTCTGCGCCGGCTCATTAATCCTCAAAGCTGCTGTGACTATTTTACCTTCCCAGGAATTCAGAAGCGTGCTAATAAATCCTTTTTTATCAGTGTTTGGTAGATGTGGAATGTTTTTAACCTTCAAGTAAGGTTTAACAATGGTTTTTTTTTTTCTTTTTCTCAAGAGAGACACGTGATGATCACAGTGCATTTTGTCTTTTTGTCGCCCTCACAACCCTGTGGCACGTCCCCCCCTCGAGACCTTTTGGCGCTCGCGGCGTCGTGTGACCGGCCTCCAAATGAGGAGCGTCTGGAGAAGCCAAACATAGACCAACGCGAGATTTACAGTAGAGCCCCAGAACTGGGCGAGCGTCAACTTCTCAGCCCAAGTAGACGAGAACAAAAGAACGGCACACAAGAGCGGGACAAGTATTTTAAAGGATTGTCGCCGGGTTTTTTTTAGCCTACACAAATCTCAGAAGTTGAATAGTCAGCTCGGGCGTTTGATTTGCTCGCCCCCGAACGAATGATGGTCTGTGTCGGCTTGTCGTCGGCGGACTGGTGCGTTGATGGTGGGAACGACTTTAACCGCTGAAAATAATGAGCCGTTAGTGGAGGTTGCTGGCGTCGTTTCCCCGCCTTTGTGTGCTCGTGTGTCATCCTGTGCATCTGTGTGTGTTTGCTTCTGTCTGACTCAGGGATCAGAACAAATACAAGGAGGCGGCCAACCTGCTGAATGATGCTCTGGCCATCAGGGAGAAGACTCTCGGTCGGGACCATCCAGCTGTGAGTACATCTGTCTCTGCTTTGCATCAAAGCCGTTCTGATCCGGCAGCATTTAGCTGCAACACCAGAAAACAAGAAACCGCTCAGTATCACGTTATTACTTACGCTTTTCACACGATGGCTAATTATTTTTACACTATTACAAGATAGAAACAAGGGCTGAAAAAATTGAGGAAAGTAATTGTAATTTGTGTGATTTATAGTCGAGCTTTAGTTCAGTGTTTACAGTGTAATAGATTAAAAAAACACAAGATACTATCAACATATCAACTGCTCTGTATTCTACTGCAAAGACAAAACTGTTGAAGATATAAATGTCTATTTATTGCATTTTTAAAACTGCACTGAGCATAAAACAGTTGAGGGGTTCAGAGCCAAAGTGGGACCAAACCACAAAAAATCCAAAGTTGCGTTTTATGTGTTTATGGTCTACAAGTTCATGGCAAAGTGGTCCAACCAACAACCCACCAGTAAGGTCACAATGAGACTTTGAAGTTTGGCCCACAATGGTTTTGGCGTGAAAATTTAATGGCAAACTGGACCAAGCCACTGGAATCGCTGAGCGTTATATCGCAGGTAGTTGCAACGTGTTTGCGATTCAAGATGGCGGACTGTCGAAGCCAATAATGTAAGAACGGCCGATGACGTAATAAATTTACACTTTTCAAAATGTAACAGGCAAATAACGTAATACCTGACCAATAACATAATAAAAGTCCTGAACTGGTAACGTAATATCTTTTGGCCAATAAGTTATTATGCTATTGGCCTGGTGTAAAAAAAAAAAAAAGAAAGCAAATGTTGGAACCAAAACAAATGTAATATAAAATGTAATGGCCAAAAGTTTTTACGTTATTGGTTCAGGACACGGACAGCGCGACCTCAAACTTCGTGAAATCTCAACTCGTGGGTAAAATAAAAACTCAGTTAACCACCATCAAGCATCTGTTTCTACCCCACGGTCCTCAGAAGTTCCTCTGGTTCCTGATGATGTGAACTCTTCAGTGCTGTTCAGTCAGACAAACCTTGAGCCAGTTTTTTTTCTCAAAAAGTAGAAAATGTGGTACGACCCGCTTTGGCACTCAGCAAAAGGAAAAGGCAGAATTAAACCTTAAATAAGTCTTCACAAAGCAGCTGTTTCTATCTCTGGACAGTGTTGGAACATCTCTGGATGCATATAATGACTCCAACAACAACCAGGATTTATGTTTTTTTTTTTTTTTGGCAACGCAACAACTAGTAAATGTGGTTTGGCCCACTTTGACCCCCTCAAATGTTGTGACTGTGTTAAATAAATGGTCTGAATAATAAAAAAAACTCTAATAATTCATGTGTGGCAGGGCAAAGTTTATACGTATCGTGCATTTCAACAACAAATTTCTTTATGTAGGACACGAAAAGACAAAGTGTAGAAGGAGAATAACGCATAATAAAAATATATATCAACGCAATTAAATCACATAACAACAGGGAAGTAAGAACAAGTTTTGAAATGGGAAGCTCGTGGCTTAGCTGCAGCATCTGTGCATTCTGTCATCAACTTAAGTAATAGTTATAAGTAATAATTAAAAGCCTGCATAATGTATATGCACAGCTGAGTGTGCTGTTTTTTAATGCATGTATTTAAAATCAATTAAATGTTCAACCCTATTACAAACTTGTCCTGTAATACCAGTTGACTGTTCTCTTAAAACAATATATTATTTATGCTCTTATGTAGTAAAACGCGCTGAGAACGGATAAATTGAGGAATCATTTGCTTGACTTAATTCCTCCTGCGACATAACGAGCCGTTATCGATCAGATGGACAATGCTGTGATCGGTCAGGAGCCTTCAGAGCCTCCAGCTGATCAATGAGAAGCCTCCAGATGTTCCCAGCCGCCACATGCGTCTCAAAACCTTTGTGTTCGCGAACTAATGGCAGCGTCATCCGTCATCATTATTAACGGCAGGATCTCGCCAACGTTTCAACTCGAGCACGAAGTAATCGAATCATGTAAATGAGCCGTTTTCCTCCGTTTATCAGCGCAGCGGTCGCTCAGTCAGACTTAAATTATAACCCGAAAAGTTTCACGCTACGACGTGACGCTGATCCGTCTGCAGCTTTTCTTTTTTAGCTTTAGGCAGTTGGACAATATTCTCTGTGACGTCGGTGTACTTGGATTGATCTAAATCAGAGATGTCTTATCCTTTTTCAAAGCTTTATTTCTTTCTGAGGATAGACTGTCCTCGCAGTGTGATGCAGGACAACAGAGCGAATTGAGTGTTTTTTTTTCACAAACAGCACCGTAGTAATGGTCTAACGCTTTATATGGTGTGTTGTTTTCTGTCACCACACTCATATCTGCACTGTTAATATGAAAATTAGCGTAGCTTAGCATAAAAACTCTGACTAGCAGCACAAAGTATAAAAACGGCAAGTTTGACAAAACGACCAGAGCTAACCTAATTTTGCTCTTTTCGCAAAGAGCCGAGCTGTTAATCACATATTTACAGCGAGGTCAGCTGTTCAGTTTTACTTCATGTCCAGAGCGTTATCGATCCTCTCATCTCACTCTCTTCAAGAAAGTAAATAAAAATGACTCACAAATTGTTGAAGACTTCCCTTATTATAAAGCATAAAGCAACTGTGGCTTCCTGACTGTCTTTGTTAAACACTTTAATGCAATCGAGGCCCGATAATGGAAAAAGCAATAAGAGTTGTTTACCTTGTTAGCGACTGAGCGCTGATTTTTTTGTTTCCGTGCCGTCATTACCGCCTGCTCTCTGCTTCATGGCTGCTTCGGGCCGCCACAGTGTCCCGTTTGCCCCTCAGGAATCGATAAAATTCATTTAAAGATATTTTCCCAGCCGCCCCTCAGGTAGCACATATAATAACACAGACAGCAATAATAACGGTGACATTTATCGTTATTAAAGAGCCCATGAAATAGGAAGTTAGTTTTGGAGTTTCTGTGCTCCAAGTTTTGCACTCTTGTGGTTCAACTCGGTGCATGTGGGCATCCTTTGTGAGAGAAATTTACAAGGTTGAAGCAGAATTAAAACATTTCAGGACTGCAGTGAGGCGATTTAAGATAAAATGCTTGCTAATAATGTTAACTTTATAATATAAAGACATCAGACAACAGGCTGGTTGTCTCTGTTTCTGCACAAGTCGACACAATATTCTACAAAACCAGACAAAGTATACATAAACTGTAGCAAAATAAAATAAAAAATCCCTTAAAAAACTGTAAAAATCTGGCAGCAAGTGTGCCTGAAAAATACTTAAAAAAATGCCGGAATAGTATGATATTTAATATTGTAAAAATGTTAAAAATAATTCTATTTTTATCTGATTTAAATGCTATAAACAGTGTAATTTTATGGCCACAGATGCATTATAAAAGAACAAATTACTATTTGTAAGAATACATATGTGGACATTATGTACAGTTTTGGCCTTTTTAAAAAAAATAAAAAAATAAAAATTAAGAGTCAATATGTAAATTAGGAACATTTTCTTTGTTTTAATAGTTATCTGTAATTTCGCCAAATTGGAAAAATCTGGTTCTTTTTCAGTCCTTAATATACCAAAGTTTTCTTGCAAATATCGCTAAAATAATTAAGAATTTATAATAATTCGCTAAAATAATTATATTTTTGCTGACTTAAATATGAATTTTTTTAAAAAAAGGTGCAATTATACAGTCTGACGCTGTAAAAGAAAAAAAACACCATATATAAAAATACATATTTTACATGTGCTTATTGACAGTTTTGCCTCGTTTATTTACATGTAAAATAAAAAGTTTATTTCTCTGATTTTACTTGTTATTATCTGTAATTTATAAAACAAGGAAACCCAGAAAAATAGCAGTTACTTCTCTATACCTGTTTTTTTTTGTGGAAATAATGTCAAATATCTGTACAATAATGATGTTTACTGATTTAAGTCCAGTAAAAAAAAAAAAAAAGTAATTTTACAGTCTAGCTTGTAAAAGAACTGATTTGTAAAAATGCAGGTTTTTGATGCAGTTTTGTTTCTTTATGTGTAAATTAATAGTTTATTCTGTGATTTTACTAGTTGTTGTTCTGTGTGATTTGACAAAACAGGGGAAGTCTGTGAAATAATGGTAAATAGTCTAAAAAAAAAAATACACTTAAGAATTGTACAGCGTGTCCTTTAAACGTTTAATTACACCTCCTGGTCCAGAGCTGTGATGAGCAGCATGGACTTCCTGAATAACCGACTCTGATCCGTCCACTAACTGTGTTGACCTCAGCAGGCCTCCGCTGTCTGGACATCCATCACCCTCACTGTGTGAAGCCGAGGTCAGCCCTCCTCCATCCTCCATCCTCCGTCCTTGTTTCATCCACAAACAAGTGATTTTATTCAGAATAAATCCCAATTTATATGATATATATCGTCTGAAACTGATTCACAGTCTGCTGATTTCCTTTCCATACTTTTATCTTCTTCTCCGTGATCTTAATGTTCAGCATTGGTTCACGAAATTGGAATGATGCTGGGATTAGTTTATTTATAAATCAGATGCACAGACAGACGTATGCTGTGGTTCAGAGGTCTGGATTGGTTCCAGTTAGGCTGCTGCAGGATAAAGTTTGGGTCTTGAGTCCTGGTATTGAATACTGGCTCCTGGATTTGGACCAACACCCTGGACTGCAGTCGCTGCTCAGATTAGAGGGAACATCACGACTTGTTACCAAAAAACTCTGGTTGCTTTCCAGACATTTTGATATTTTTGCCCACAGAAACTAGCACACTGTTTAATGTACGGCTTTGGTATAATATTGCGCTTTAAACCTTGATTTGTTTCTGTAGCACGAGTTGAATTGTCAACCATCTGCGTGCTGTCGGTGGCTCTTGTACTGCAATTCAGCGGTTTCAAGGACTCTTTATTGTCACATCAGGACACGTTTACACATGAAAGAAGTGCTCAGGTAGAGCCGGTAGAAATAAATAGAGAGAAATAAGGGAAAAAATGTATAAATATGAAGAAAAAATAGGGGAAATTATCAGCGATGAACAGATAAATAAATAGGTATGCGTGCAAAATGCAGTCGACCTGCTTTTGAGTTAAGATGCTTGTGCGATAAAGTCACAAAAACATGCCGGTATAAACGCTGAAATCAGATGCAGTCAAACATCCAGGTGTTTCTGTCGTACCATCGTTGACGCAGTCGTGTGATTGTCAGGCGGAATGAAACGGAATAAATCAGCGTGAAACTTCCGTAGTCTGAGCCCGGCATTAAACATAAAAAACAACCCGCCTTCCTAATGGAAACTCCTGGAAGCCCCAGCTGTGTGTTTGTGACTCCGTGTGAACATAAAGAGTGAACGCGCCGAGGTTTATACGAACCATTTAACATCGCATTTCTGTGAGCTGTCTAACCCAGCTGTGCAGCGACGCCGATTTTTAAGAGCATCGCTGCAGCTCGGAGTGTCCTGAAGCCACTTTTCAGCCCTCTTGGTAGCATCCGTTGGGCATTTATTTCAGGCTGACAAAACCAGGCTCTCATCTGAAGCCATAACTGCAAATTTAATGGTCACCAGGATCTAAAAGCGGATGAATATCATAAAAAAATTTACAACAAAATGAGAATGTTTGGCAGCTAATGTGCTCCGTTCACCAGACAGCTACAGGAGCAGGATCGGGTTTGTTTAACCGTGTTTAGGAGTTGATGTTATGAGTCACATGCTGAGCGTCTTTTGAAATCTACGAATTTAATCTCGCTGTGACTTTGAAGGATGAGCAGCTCCAGTGTGATGCTGGTAGAAGCTAATTTGATGCTGGGAAGACGCTCATAACTGCAGTATCAGTAATCACTGGGACATAAAAGCAGCAGATATAGAACCACCACTGAAATCTGATTTAAAAATGCTGAAAAGGTTTGGCCCAAAATAAGCTTTAAAAAATGTCTGACTGAGGCTGGTGTTCTGCTTTCACCGAGCGACACATCCAGACAGTCACAGGATCAGGTTTGTTTCACCGTGTTGAGGAATTGATGTTATTAATTACACATTTTGTAATCTACAGAGAAGGAAAGGAGGTACGTGAGACTCATCACCGGGAAATAAAAAGCTGCATGTTTAGAAGTTCAAGTCTGGGAAAAAAAGGCTTAAAAAGTTTGGTGATTTTGCACCAAAGTAAGATTTTAAAAGTGTTTTTTTCCCCATTTTAACTATGCTTCTGCACACAGTGTCGCACCCACGTGATTGGTTTGATGCTTCCTGGTTTGGCTGTTATAAAGCAGCTGATTGGCTGTCTGGCTGGTGAGACGTGTTGAGGATTCTTTAAGCTGTTAGTGTCTTTGTCAGTCAGCAAATACAGATCAGATGTAGGCTGGGAGCCAGGGTTGTTTAACCATGTTGAGGAATTAATGCTGGCTGTGACTTTTGTAATCTCTGAATACGGACAAGGAGGTGTGCATCAACTCTGCAGCCATCTCCGTGACGCCCCTGTAGGTGGCAGAATCAAAACTGCAGGTTCACATTTACTGGGACATAAAACCTGCATACGCCAAAATAAGGTTTCTAAAAGGGTTTTTATGCAGGAGGTCACAACACTATGCTCTCATCAGTGTGACATGTGTGATGTTGCCTGCTTGGACTATTATAAAGCAGCTGATTGGCTGTTTTGGGGGGAGATGAGACGCATCATACGATGCCAAGCTGCCATCTTTGGCATTAGGAAACTCTCCCATAGATTTCTATTCAAGATGCATTCTGTGTTAGTTGCTGATGTTGCAGCCAGTTATGCATCCAGGCTTGTTTAACCATGTTGAGGAATTACTGTTGTGACACACACACTGAGCGTCTGCTGTAATCTGTGAGTAAGAAAAGGTTTGCATCCGATTTTTAACAGCGTAAATGTGGACTCAGTACAGTCACAGGCAACAAAGCGACCATTTCTGTTCACAGAAAGTTTTAGGATGAAAACTGATCGACTTTGATTATTCTTATCTGCACATGTCCGTCTTGGACACATGAAAAACACGAGCGCTATCTTCTCCGTGTTCGTATATTTGAGGCTGTGAAGAATAATCTTCACCTTTCAAAGTGATTATTTTGGAGCTTGTGAAGGAAAAGCTCTGCCTCCTTCCTCTCTCCTCCCTCCATCGCCGCTCTCCTCCTGAATAATCTCCCCCCTTCCCTCCCGTCCCCTCACCCCTCTGCCCTTCCTCCCACTCTGTCCACATGGCCGCCAGACGCTCCGGTGTGATTCAGAGATCAGAGCTGACCTGCGGGCGCCTCCTCGCCGAGATTCATCGTTCAGCTGATTCGGATCAAATTTCACAGCCCGCCACAATCACTTCCTGTTTCCTCCGTTTTTTTTTAATGACTCACTCACCGGATCAACGAGCTGCTGCTGCTGGCGTCCTGCGGTTTCACCCGCCGCACACATGGCTGAAGATGACGGAGTAAAACGGTGTAGGATAACGAACGTGTGCTTGTGTCTCCGTCAGGTGGCTGCCACCCTCAACAACTTGGCCGTCCTGTATGGGAAGAGAGGGAAGTACAAGGAGGCAGAGCCGCTGTGCAAGAGAGCGCTGGAGATCAGAGAAAAGGTGGGTCAGAGGTCATCAAACAACGCTTAGAGTTGAATCGAAAAGAAAGTAAAGGTGCAAAGGTGCACAAACATCACAGTCTCATGTGTTTTCAGTACAGCAAGACAAGAAATACAAAACATTAAACCGTCTCCTTTTTGACATTAGCTGGGATTCATAGAATGTTTTTGTCTAATGATGCAACTAACAACTACTTCCATCGTTAATCAATCTGTCCAGCACATTGTTTGGGCTTTAAAATGTCAAAAAAAAAAAAAAAAGATGAAATACGTGTTTCCAAAACCCCAAGAAGACAAAAGAAACCAGAAAATATTCACATTTAAGAATGAAGAATTCACTTTTTCTTTTTTTACTTAAAATGGCTCAAACCAGGACTGTAAGGTGGCTCGGTGGTTAGCACCGTCGCCTCGCAGCTAGAAGGTCGCCGGTTCCCGTCCCGGTGAGGACACCCGGGATCTTCCTGCATGGAGTCTCCATGTTCTCTCCGTGCAGCATGGGTTCTCTCCGGGTTCTCCGGCTTCCTCCCACAGTCCAGAAGCATGTTGAGGTTAATTGGTGATTCTAAATTGTCTGTAGGTGTGAATGTGAGTGTGCTTGGTTGTCTGTCTCTAAGTGTAGCCCTGTGATAGACTGGTGACCTGTCCAGGTGAACCTGAGTCAGCTGAGATAGACTCCAGCCCCCCATGACCCTAGTGAGGATTAAGTGGTGGATAGATAATGGATGGATGGCTCAAAGCACTCGTTCAATTATCAAAATAGTTGACAATTAAATTACGTTGACAACTATCCAATCAGTCGTAGTTGCTCTAGTTCTTTAGGGCTGATGATGATTATTTTTTTAGCAAAAAAGATTTTGAAGGATATTTGGAATCGATATGTATATGTTGCAAAAAATTTTAATCAGAACACGTTGAAATTATTATTTTTTTTTTTTACATTTTTAATTTTAATTAAAACTGAAATTTTCCATATTTATTCTTTAAACTGCCACTTCTTTTTTTTAAATTAAACTTTATGAAACTAAAATTTTACTGAACACTTTGTCTTTATTTTGAAAGTCTTGTCAGTAGAGCTGCAACGTATATAAATCAAAATAAATATTCTTTTAAATTGTTAGAAATTGTAACATTAAGCTCTATTTCGGTGCAGCATTCGGTGCTTAAACTGTCCTTGTATTCGCAGATTTCAGCCTCACACTCAGACATTTAAAACATATAATATCCATTAAAATGCAGCTTTTAGGAAATTAACTACTTGAATTGCGCTGAACTGAGAAATTGTAAAAGAACAACTGAGCAGCTGTTTAAAAGCTCCACAGATTTTTTTTTTTTTTTTAAACTCTTATCGGGCTTCAAACTTTCACTTTCAGTCTTAACTTGATTCTCAGACAGACTCTGTGTCCTACTTACACACAGGATACAGGATTTTTACTGAACATGTTCCCGTGAGTCACTGGTTTTAAAGAATGAAGAGCAGAAACTTCCTCCCACCAGAGAAATGACTCAGATAAGGAGAAATATTCAGACACCAGATTGTGATTGACCGTTGCTGAACCCGGTTCCGTTTTCCATCGCAGCACATTTTACTGCGATAACCGACAGATTTAATTCAAAGTAGATTATTTTGGTTTCAGAAGTTGAGAAAGATTTTTAAGTTGTGAGTCATTTTGTGGTTGACAGATGTGTTTTTTTGTGGGGCTGCAGCCAACAGTCGAGTCCGTTAGTGTCTCGAATAACTGATTAGTTGTTTGGCTAGAAAATGGTAAAAGAAAATATATGTTTTTCTCAAAGCCAAAAGTAATAAATGTCTTGTTTTGTCTGTTTACTGTCAAGGAGGAGAAAGAGAAACCAGAAGATGTTCACATTTATTAAGCTGGAATCAGAGAATTTAGACTTCAAACCAATTCATTAGTCATCAAAAGTAGTTGGCAATTAATTAAATACACATTTTTTAAAATCAAGAATTGGTTGAAAACTACAAACATACCGATAATCAGAAAAGTGCTGAATATCGGCTCCACTAATCGGGAGAATCAGTCACTGAGGCTTTAGCTAGTTGCTAAATGCTAATCCAGAAGCAATGTGAGTTGTCATGTTTAATGCTGTGCAGGAGTTTGTACGCTCCGATCTGCAGCCCTGTGGAGTCGTATCATCAGCTCACTGCATCCCCTGTGATGGAGTCTCACATTAAAGCATGCACACACACAGTTAAATCAGTTCTTCACCCTGCGGATAAAGGGGTGAAGGTATTGTGTATGTATTTTTAACTGTGTGTCACAAGATAAATGGGTTCTTTACACATATTTTAAGATTTCAGCTTGCATTGTTTTAATTCTGGCTTCGCTTTAAAGCTGTGCCTTCATATCCGGTTTGAGCGTCATTATTTAGCCTCCCCTCCTCATTTGATGCCTACAAAGGGGCTGCTCAGCAATCCTAAAAGTGCAGAAGACGCTCTCTGCTGCTGTCGGCCTTCAGTGCTCGCCTTTGAACAAAACCCTCCTCCGTCCTCGGGGAACGAAGGCGTCAGCTTCGCTTAAGCTGAGCGATTTCATTTCTTTATGCTACTTAAACTCCGACGATGATGCTCTCGCTTAAGCTGCAAAGACTTGGCTCTGAGTTTTCCTGCGCTGGCAGTGCAGCATGATGTGGCTGCAGCAGAGTTGCTGAATCAGAAGGATGCGCCTTCTTCATGCAGTTTTCATAGAAAGTGAGGGGAAACTCTGCTGCCAGCTGAGCTCAGGGAAACCGTGAATCTGTAAACTAGTGTCGAAGCTTTTTACCGCTCAGTTTGTTTATGTGAGAGGAGGTTAAAAATAGAAAAGCTCGTGTAAATATGCTGAAACCAGTGTGTTTGTACATTTCTGCCTCGGAGAGTTCAGGTTTTATTTCTCTGATGCTGATTTAAGACAATAACCTCAAGCAGCTTCTGGCTGTTTCTGGTTCTTGTCACATTTTTACTCACCGTGGGCTCATCTTTCACTCCAGTATAAAGTCCTAGTTGAATTTCTGTGTTTATTTTACAATAAACAAGGAAAAATTGGACACATACAACATATTTCAAAGTGTCCACAGATGTCGCCAGTACTTGCATCGTTACAACCTCTTCAGACTCATCATCAGTAGAAAGATGTTCCACCATCAGATGTAGAAAGATGTTCCACCATCAGATGTAGAAAGATGTTCCTCCATGCTGGATGTATCTCCACCAACTGGCTCCTCTGTTCACTGTTTCTGAGCCATGCTGCATTTTTTTATTGATTTTCCTCTCAGTGTCTCTTTATGGACACACTGCCTGCAGTTCTGCCAGAAAGTTGAATTTTCATCACGTGTCTGTTGGTCGCAGTTGAATCTGGCGTATTTTTTTTTTTTAGCACATTTTCTAAACGAGACGTGGAATAAAGTCTAAAGTTTGGTGATAAATCCTGATTTTAAGTTTAGATTTGGTTCATTTTCCCGACTGAGCTGCGCGTCGCACACGATAAATTCAAGGAGCATCAGAAAGTTGAAAATCGATTTTTTTGACAATTTTTTGTTTATTTGTTTTAAAGATAACATGCGTTTTAAATCCGCCGAGGTGTTTAAGTTAATAAATTATAAATATATTCTAGTATGAAAACTGTATGAAGAGTTCATTTGCAAAAACAGATAACTCCATCCTCACAAACCTTCAGAAAAAACACTTTTCCATCGTCTAGCTGAGACGTCAGTCAAACTTCAGTTGTCTCTATTTTTGTCATTTCTACTGAGTCAGATCCACTCAGCTTCAGTTTGATTGATATCATCTCAAGCAAACAACAAAAAAATATGTTTTCTGAAAATCTACAAAAATGGAGTTATCTGTTTTTGCAAATTCTTCGTATGTGTATCTCTGAATAAGTATCTGTTTTGTCTAGAATCACAACATTATCCCACTAAATGCTCCGTCAAAGAACAGTTATTGTAATATTTTTCATATTCATGAATAATTAATCTCTCACTAACGATTACAAATCATCTTATTCCATTATGGAGCCACAAGCGTTCTTTGGGTGGAAATACTCTTTTAGGACACAAAATGTTGATTAATTTACCACTGAAACTAACAAACTGTAGGAAATAAAAGCTGCAGCATAGTTTGGCTCTTCTTTACGACTGCCAAAGTGTTGTCATTGGATTTTTTTGGCAACAGAAAGAAATCTGTAATACCATCGGCCTCGTCCTTGTCAGATAAAGAGTGAAAAAGATAGATTTCAAGGTTAAACACAGACTCCAGAGTTGCTGTGTGTCCTTCAAGCTGTTTCCTTGTAGCCTTGTTAAACTAGTAGGAGTATGCGTGTCTAATAATGTAGAGAGTTTTCAGCACTACGCCAGTGTAAGGATCAGATTGTGTAGTGCAGCAGCCATTTTAACATCCCGTTCACATCCTGATTTGATCATATTCTGTGAATATTTTAGCCTAACAGTTGGTTCACTGCAGGTAGGAGATGCTTGTTGCTTAATTCTAGATGAAGGCACTTTTCCCTGAAAGCTTCCCAGGCTGCATCGATAAACGAGATGAATTCCTCGGCGGCCTGAACCGCGTGGCTTAGAGCAAATCCTTTTTTCCGGCTAACGATGTTTACGGGAAGCAGTCAGATGTGTTGGAGGCGTGGGCGGCCGGTCGTTGGATGCTGTCGCTGGATGCTGTCGCTGGATGCTGTCACTGGATGCTGCTGGTGGCTCCACGTCGTCCCGTGGATCACCAACAGGGAGGCCGGTGATCCTTCAGACCTCCCACAGACTTACAGTGCAGCAAACTGAACCCAAAAGGACCAACAACAACAACAACAACCAGCCTGCCGACACTCTTGTCACGCTGTATTTTCTTTTCGCTCCCCACGGCCTTTTCTCAGCGCTATCCTCTGACCTTTTCCTCTTTTAATCTTATTCCATCCTGACATGTTTATTTCGTTGCCCCTCTTTTTGTTGGTCAGTCAGACTCGGATCAAACCCCCGTCTCTAATAATCCTCCTGCATCTTTCACGCTTCCCACGCTCGCCTCTTAAGCCTCCTCTGCATGCAGGGAACGCTTACCTTCACCCTTGTAGCCGCATTAATGCAAACACATTCACGTTTAAGGATTTGTTTCTGTTTGCGCTCCTCTGGGCTCGGTGTGGCTCAGACGAGGATATCGTTTTCTGTGATAAATGCTGCTTTCTTGGTGCACTGATGTTTGTTTGCTTATCGTCGGGTCGGTAGTCCGTCATCCTGGCACTGAACCAGATCCTCAGGGAGATGCATGCTGTGTTTAGTTAAGAAAGCAGCACTACTGGTTTTTGCAGATTTACTTCCCGATATTGTGGCCTGAATTTATGGGAGTGAAGAATTCTGCTCTAGATCAGCAACACAAACTGTAGTGAATCAAAGCAGCCTGGAAAGAGATGAAACAAATGTATTCCTGGATGACCAAATGCTTTGTCAAAGAATATTTTTTCTAATATTTCTCCTATGAATTAATAATGAATCCCTCATTAACGTTTAGTGTTCTCCAGCTACAAGTCCAGAAACATGTTGAGGTTAATTGTTGATTCTAAATTGTCTGTAGGTGTGAATGTGAGTGTGCTTGGTTGTCTGTCTCTAAGTGTAGCCCTGTGATAGACTGGTGACCTGTCCAGGTGAACCTGCCTTCACCCTGAGTCAGCTGGGATAGACTCCAGCCCCCCGTGACCCTAGTGAGGATGAAGCGGTGGATAGATGATGGATGGATGGTTGTCGTCTCCTCACCAGCTGAATAGTCTAACGATTGTTGATCAATTTTTGCAAAATTTGTTGTGTGTTTTTTACGGGATCTTTAGCTTTGATTTATTTTATTTAAAGTTTTTGGCGTATTTATATAAAAAACGACAGAATAAGGTGATTTCCGTTAAATATTCTAATAATATGCTTCGATTTTTGTTCATTTTCCCGTCAGAACATCAAATCATACATGATTGGTTCGAGGAAATGTATTTTCTAAATTTTGTTTGGAGTATTTCAGACTAGATGTGACCATTCTTAGGATTTTAGCAACAAGATCGGCTCCACCAGAACTTGTTGGGAAGCTTGTGGTGATTTCTCACCCTAGACCAGAGCTGTCGACCAAATGCTGCATGCCAGACGCGGGCTAGTTGTCTAAAACTGTTGTCTTAACCCCTCGTCTCGCCCCGGCTTCTGTCCCAGGTGTTGGGTAAGGACCACCCAGATGTGGCCAAGCAGCTGAACAACCTGGCTCTGCTGTGCCAGAACCAGGGCAAGTACGAGGAGGTGGAGTACTACTACATGAGAGCGCTGGAGATCTACCAGACCAAACTGGGCCCCGACGACCCCAACGTGGCCAAGACCAAGAACAACCTGGTGAGAGGGACCGTGGGAATGATATCGAAGTGTAAAAACGTGCTTATTCTCACAGACGTCGCTGTGAATGATCATTAAGTTATGTTTTGCACTTGGAGGAAGGTTATTATAGTGAATAAACAATGCAGCAGTATGTCCAAATCCTCATGGAGTTAGGAGATGGCTGTTATACATGCAGCTAAAACGGAAAATCTAATTTATGTTAGTTATTACTTAAAGCGAAATATCTGTGATTTTATGTGGGTTTGAATTCCACTGTCCAAATAGGAGCCTGCAGACGAAAACCAGCCTCTAACAAGAACGTATCGCCCACAAAGTCTGCCTTTTAAAGTTTACTTTAACCTGCTTTTTCATAAATCTGCTGTAGATAGCAGGACTCACACAAATCCAATAAATATGAAGTTAAACCTTGTCCTTTTACCACACACAAAGAAGTCCAGTAAACAAGATTAATATAACCCACTTCACTTAAAATTAAATCTACTGTTGACAACAATGCCAGACTCACACAAATCCAATAAATGTAGTTTAATTTCTAATATCTAATATGGAGAGGTTTACAAACTGCTGAAAGAAGATCCAGCAAATAATAATAAATTCACTTATTTTAAATTGAACCAATAACTTGCACACTGGTTTAATTTTAGCCTGGTTGACAACAACAGTGCTTTTTTTAAAACTGTACATCAAGCATGCCATCGTTGATGTTAGATGTAGATAATAAGCAATTAGACTCATGCATATGAGATAGAGTTTCTTTAAACACTGGAGGGACGTTCTCTGGGTTTCCTCCCACAGGAAAAGCTTATTTTCCTGCATTCTGTTGATTTTTTTTGCACCGATTTGTCATTTTCTGCATCGATTTATTTCAGAAATGCCTCCACTTATGTGAATAAAAACACAAAATTGAAGCAGAATGGCATTTTTGCTAAATCAAACTCCTTTGCTCTTTTCTTGTTTTTTAAATTTTATTTTAGAGAACAAATTCAGTTCTAAATATTCTGTAGTCCTGTAAATCTACGCTGAGGCTCACACGACAAATTTTTTTGCCACATGATTAATTAACGTGTTGTTTCTGTGGGAAAAATTACAGGCGCATTTGAATAATTTTACTTGGGGGCTGCAAGATCACTGGAATATTAATCACGAATTTGACTCCCAGAAATAAAAAAAAAAAAAGACATTTGAAATGCTCCACTCATAGAAAACAGCTCATGTAGATAAATTCACTTGGTTTTGATTTGAGACGAGAAGCTTCTTTGTGCGTGACTGACTAGCTAGCATCTACTGTAGCCTGCGTGTGAGGCGTTTAGGGAACATTTAAAGTGAACGCCCTGAAATGTGACAGTCATGATATCGCTCTCATTTGGCTCCTAATTTTATCTAAAAAATCTGAAGGGCAAACAAAACCATGCTCATACACGTTGCAATCATTCCTCTGAAACATTTTTTCTTGAATGTTGAAGGTCAACGTCTGCCCTCGCTGTACTTCTGTCATTTCCAGTCTCATGCTGATGCGCGTTGTTTGTGTTTCCAGGCGTCCTGTTACCTGAAGCAGGGCAAGTTCAAGCAGGCCGAGACCCTGTACAAAGAAATCCTCACCCGCGCTCACGAGAGGGAGTTCGGCTCCGTTGACGGTAAAATCAACATCACGTTTCAACATTTTTTTTTGGACTTTGCAGCAACCTGAATCCAGCGTGACCTAAAATAAACAAACACACTCACATGGCTGCTCTTCTCTGATGCAAAAGGTTAATATGTTCAGGCCGCACCGCTGTAAACAAACAAAAAAATAACCTTTAAGCTGAGAACTGTGCTTCAGAGCCAGGCTGACTTTTGAAAGTTCAATCCTGCCGTTTGTCAGCATCAGCACCGATCCCTCCTGTTTCTCTGCAGATGAGAACAAGCCGATTTGGATGCACGCTGAGGAGAGAGAGGAACAAAGCAAGGTGAGCATTTCCAAGCGCTTCCTCTTTAAAACAGCTGTCATTTTTAGTCATATTTTGTTGATTGGAGGCTTTAATGTCGTCCACAGAGGCTAAAACCGGACACATATTCAGCTCGGACAGCTTTATCGTCTTATTTAACAGGAAATAGGAAGGATTGGCTTTACAAAGAGTTGGATTAAGTTCCAGTAATAACCATCCTCTGCTGATGATGGTGTGAGGACTCAACTTTCCCAACCAGGACTTCGTTTTGTCACGGTTTAATAGGTTTAGTTGGAATCCTGACCCGACTGTAATCCCGCCACTAAATACCCCTTCATGTGCTCTTTGATGGTGTTAAAACAGCTTCAAGTTTTATTTAAAAAAAAGGGGGTTAATTTCAGCCCCTGAATGGCGACTGATTAGCTTCCCATCGTCGTGTTTTTGTGAACTGATGTGTGTTTTTGTTCAGGGGAAGCAGAAGGACGGTTCACCCTTCGGAGAATACGGAGGCTGGTACAAAGCCTGCAAAGTGGACAGGTCAGTTTGTTTCCTCCGAGCGGAGATGCTTTGACGTTCTCAGCAGCAGTAATGTGTTCGCGTGTTTCCTCCTAATAAGATTCAAGCAACGAGTGAGGTTACTCCATAAATCATCACATTTTTTTCAAGGATTCAAGGAACTTTCATTGTCATGCCAGCTCACGTTTACATGTTTGTGGGACGACATTGGTACTCAGGTTTTTGTTTTGTTTTTTAAAGCCTAATAAATAATAAGTACAATTGTATGACAAGAGCAACATATAAGTAAAAATACAAGCAAATAAGTGTACGATAGTAAAATGTAAACATTAAGTAGAAAAGCCAGAATTAGCTATGTAACACTAAATACTTGTGTAGACAGCGCGGTAAACGGTGTGTTACACTTAGTGAGAATATTGCACATTGGTTGAAATATTGCACACATGTAGATAAAGTGTTGTTAAACTGCTCTGTCTCTGATTTGCGTGAATTAGATAGAAAAATACAGTAATAATGTTGGTAATCCCAGCTGACCTAAAAGTCTGATTTGATATCAGACAATGAGGGAATAAAAAGGTTGTATGTTTTCTTTATACAGTGGATGTAAACGTCTGGTTTCAACTGTACATACATGTGCGTCATTCAGCTTCGCAATTTACCCGTTTGACTTTCTCACATGCGCTCATCTCACAGTCTAGTAAAAGTCCATCTATATAGATTAGAACAGTGGATTTTCTTTATTCCTTTATGAGTGATAAGTTGGGTTACACAAAGTCTGCTGCTCACACTGTGGTTGTAAATTCAATCTATTTGTTCCAAACTTGGTAGAATTTGACTTTTTGGATGCTGTGAGAGAAGGTCGGCTTTTCCATTTTGAATGTGCACTGCACCAGTCTTCCAGTGTGGGTGGACTGGACAGCCAATTTCTAGTGATTGATTTGTTTTTTGTTTTTTTCTTTCACTTGCTGCTGCTACAAGACAGCCTGCAGCGGCTTTAGATCCCTCTTCTGTTTCAAGATCTGGCCCAGATAAACACTCTGTTTTTTTTAGTCAGTTTTTGTTTGTTTTCAGATTTCTTCTGTGCTGTCGTGTAAATCTGAAAATATACTTTGCATTTGAGCCACCTTTGTCGCTCTGGTCTGAGATTAAACCCTAATAAAGGCTCAACTCTTGTGAATTATCAGATTAATCTCTTAGGAAACTGGACACAGAACAAGACCCAGAGTTCATGGAGACATCTCTGTTATTTTTCAAATGCACATGCTAAGTTTTGCATTGAGAACGTGCGTATTTCTTTCCTTAAGCACTGATTCCGTGAGATGAGACCTTTCTTCTTCCTGTGTTCGCAGCCCCACGGTCACCACCACACTGAAGAACCTGGGCGCCCTCTACAGGCGGCAGGGCAAGTTCGAGGCAGCCGAGACCCTGGAGGAAGCCGCGATGCGTTCCAGAAAGCAGGTGTGGTCGCTGGGTGACGTGACTGATAGCTTCCGGCCGGAGCCGAGACGTCACTGCTGGCGTAGGAAAAGCAGCAGATGACGAGTTATCCAAAAGTCAGATGAATCGGTTTGAAATGGCAGATTAAAAGGCAGAGAAAGTGGTGTAAGACTGGGAGGAGGGATGCTGCGGAGCCTGGAGAGCAGCGTTTTAACTGCCTCTGATGGTGTGTTACTGACGAGGCTTGATTTGGTCTCCCGTGGAGACGATAAGTGGGGGGCGGTGGTGAAGCCCTGCAGCTTTTTATCCTGAATTAGGATTTCCTTCCAGGATTTAAGTTTCTCGGTGGTGCACACAGGATGCTGCAGGAAGAGCTGAAAATGGATGACAGTGACACAACTCCACCTGTCGCTCTCTGAAGTCCTTGTGATGCTGGTTTGACCTTTAAGAGATGTCATAAATGTTTGGATGGTGCGAGCAGTGACTCCGGTTCTTGTCCTGCTGCTCTTTGTTTTTCCCCCACTTGAATAATTTGTACCTCATGCAGGCTCGTAGGGAACAAGGTGGTGGAACCGTGTTGTCTGTATGCGTTGACCTCGGCTGCTTGTTCCTGAAGAAGCAGAATTTTTAAAATGTCCTGATTAGGCTTAGAATTGCGAAGTTATTTTTTTATCGGATTAATTTAATATTTAGTATTGTGGAACAGCTGTAGTACCTGGTTGCGCCTCCAGGTGGAGCTTCTTGCTGTGTACTGCTGTGGAGACCAGAGGAGGCAGCCAATTCTGTGGTCACCAGCAGAGGACATTGTTGGGATTTAGCTAGCAGCTGGCCACCATGACGAGGCCTTCTGTGAGGCTTAATGAACCTCCGCATGTTTCAGCGAGCTGCAGTCGACTAGGACACACGTAACAGCTGCTTCTTTTGGCTCATATCATGTGTCTGTGACTTAAAACAGTAAAATCAAGACAGGAATGTCATCCAGTGAGCTCTATTTGTATATTTATTAAGAGAACTTTTTAAATTTAGGGTCACGCTGATTGAAATTGCCCTGATTAGGCAATCCTCAGATCAGGATGTCCTGTGTCAACATGCGTTCTTAATGCTTTACGTACAGGTTGTTCTTTTTTAGCTGCACACGAAGAGTTCATTTGCAAAAACAGATAACTCCATCTTCACATCTTGGAAACCACTTTTCCATCGTCTACGTGAGACAATAACAATCAAACTCAAGTTATCTCTATTTTTGTCATTTCTACTGAGTCAAATCCACTCAACTTCAGTTTGAGTGATTTCATCTCAAGCTAATAACAACAAAATAAGTTTGATGAAAATCTACAACAATGGAGTTTTCTGTTTTTGAAAATGAACTCTTCACACATACAGCTAAGCTAACTTGGTCACAGACATTTTGGGAATTATTGTGTCTTGCATTGAGTTTGATGATAATATTGATATCAAGTTCTAAGATATCGAACAATTCCTTTAATTCTCCTTTTAGGAAATAGTGCAGTTTGTGGTGATTAAGGGCACCAATCACTAGCTTTAACATCGTTTGTTTGGGGAATCTGTTGCAGCTCTGTTCTGTCGTCTCTCAGGAGAGTTTTTCTTCTGTCTGAATCAGCTCTGACTGCTGGCGTCTAACGTGGAGCCCAGGCGTCTGCCAGGGTCTGTGTTCAGAGCAGCAGGTGGTACAAGTCTGCGGCTTTAACATTAATTGGATTGGACGAATCGGTGCTCGCGGCTGTCACCTGTTGCAGCGCCGAGCTGCAGGTGGCAGCGGCACTCAGCTGCCGCTTTAATTGGATCAGCCGAACTGGCGTTTATTGTTTCCCCTCTGTGTGTGCGTGTCAGGGTCTGGACAATGTGCACAAGCAGCGCGTGGCGGAGGTCCTGAGCGAACCGGAGGCCCGCGAGAAGCAGCGGAGCCGCGAGAGCTTGACCTCCGACACGGTGAAGTACGAGAGCGGGCCGGACGGTGGCGAGGAAGTGAGTATGAGCGTGGAGTGGAACGGGGTAAGTACAGTACACAGCCCTCAACACGCCACCGAGAGTCTGTAAAGCAGGGACATGTTCACGCCATCTGTCTGGACTGAAGCCACTGGACACGAGATTTATAAGCACAGAAACAAAAAGTGATGGAATAAACTTTATTGATCCTTCACAGCAGCTGGATAGAAATGAAAGAAGCAAGAAAACAAAATACAATAAGGCTAAAAATATAAATATAATGAAGACTAAGCAACCAAAAGGTTTATTTATCACATTTTTATGTGCATTTTACCCTCTCAACTCCAAGCAGCTTTTTGTTTTTTTTTTCTCCCGTTACATTTTTCCTTTTCTCCGCAAATAAAGTCCTGCACCTGCGTGGAAACAGCACAACCATGACTAGAAGTAGGTGCAATATGACCTAATTATAATGCCATAAATCATAAAAAAAAATAAAGTTTTATTATTTAATTTACAAAAAAAGTCACCGTGTGCAGCATTTTTCCAAGTGTTACCACCACTGGAAGATACGATAGTGGCTCTACATATTGTCGATATTTTACTACTTACATTTTTTATTCGTTTCTATGCTATCTGCTCGCTGTAAGCACCGCCTGCAGTTCAGCAGAGAAGCCCCTGAATTTTTGTCATGTTGCTGTTGATCACAGCTGAATCTAAGGGCTTCACAAATTGGAGGATTTTTTACAGAATCTTGTTCGGGCAAACTGGAAAAAGTAATTTTTAAAAAAGAAATGTCACAATTTTCTCTTTTTTTTGGATGGAAAAGCTGAGTATTATAGGGATTGTTAAAAAGCTGAAAATCTGACAGTTTTTTTGTGTGTTTTTACAGTTTCTGCCTCTGATAAATGGAGTAACCTTGGCGATAGCGTGCCTGGTGGATTTAGGTTTCAGAGAGACAATAAAGATTTCTGCGTCAATTCGAGTATAATCGTCACGGTTACGACCCAGCCGCCGTCTGCTGGGTTGTAAAACTGTGAGCCTTGAAATATCGTTTCTCGGGCTTCGGTCGGTGGCTTCGGTCCAGAAAGATACGGTGAGGTTGAGTCTTCATCTGTGACTAAATTAAATATTCTGATCAGGAGTGTTGTTCTGAGCTGCACTGATAATGCTGATTGACTGTCACAGCTGTTCCACTCTGCTGTCGGTAGCTTCTACTTCACCACTAGACTCGCTTTGATTGTTCAAATCAAGTGAAAAGATGCTCCGCTGTAGCGTTTCACGCTCACATAGAGCTGTTTTCCATTAAACCCTCTCTCTGTAGAGCTTTTACTGACTAACTCTGTACAACACCCACCTAACTCCCTCTGCTGCAGAGCCACATTCCTAACCGAGCGTCTGCAGTGTTTTCTCAGCCTCCAGTGACTGCAGTGGCACAACATGTAGACGTAGAGTCGCTGTAGGCTGCTCGCTGCTAAAAGGCTGCTGCTGCTGCTGCTGCTGCTGCTGCTCAGAGCTGGTCTCTTCACATAGCAACAGTAATCATAGCGCCCTGAACAACCAATCAGCATCTCCTCCCGCACCTCTGGATGCGGCTCTGCGAGGTTTGACGTATCGACGAGAGCCAGTTAGTAGCTTCCTGCAGACAATCACCAGCTGATGTCTCTAAAAACATCAATCGTCAGCTGATCAGTTTGCCTGGACAGAGCTGAAGTGGATTCTGACCACAGAGTTTTGGCTAAAGACGACAGGGATGCAGAAGTTGCAGGGAGGTTTTACATCCCAGTGGAGGTAGATAAGAGAGTCGAACAAAAGGTTAGACACAGTAGATTCATACATTTACTGTATCGTAAAGCACAAAATGAAATGTGGCTTCCAGAAGTAGGTTAAAGCTGCTGCATGTTTGCTACTTTCAAGTTGAGATCAGTGGGATTTTAATTAATATTTTTGATCTACAGAGCTTAACAGATGCATTAAAACACCACCCAGTGGCAGGTTTATGCCACAGCTGCCCTACATTAACACTATTGGTAATCATTTCTTATCCCAAATGATGTTTTTAATGCTAAAATATAATAATTATTGTTATCCATGAATTTTGTAATTTAGTTTTACAAAAAAACTTAAAAAAAATAGTAAAGCACATTATTTTTTTTTTATTAAGATGTTAAATTATAGTTGTTAACTTGCATTCCTGGACAGAAAAATGTAGTTTTCGTGATTGAATGTTGATTAATTTCTGACTTCTCAGAGAAGCCCAGTGAGCCGGCTCAGAGGCTCAGATTGAAATTCCTCATTCCTGTTAAGCACTGTATGTATATTTTTATATTAACCCTCTGAACCTGAAGCACATTCTGGCCTTTTACGTGCTCCCGTCACATTTTTTTCTCACTTTGGGTTCATTTTTTGCTGCCACATAAAATCCTGCAGCTCTATAGAACCAGAACAATCATGACGAAGGAGACAGAACTCAGAAACACCTTCTGACACAGTTAGAAGGCTGGAAATCATAAAAACTAAATAATTTCTTTGATTATTTACTTTATGAGAGTGGGGGGAGGAAAATCCTGGAATAAAATTTTTCCAAGTGCTCACAGGTGTTGCCAACAAAAAACATGCTGTGGCTCTACATGTTACAGGTAATTCACATTTGTTTACAGCCTCTAAAAACTTCCCGCTGCTCCGCTCATCATCTGTAGAAAGATGTTCCACCATCAGCTGGATGTATCTCCAACAACCGGCTCCTCTGTTCACTGTTCCTGAGCCATGCTGCACTGATTTCGTTTTCTCTCTCTGCTCTGTGTAAACACAGCCTGCAGCTCATCTAAAAA
>NW_007577850.1:239364-246497 GCF_000690725.1 Stegastes partitus | reverse complement strand
ATCAGATTGTTAAAAATCTGATTCTGCTCTTACAGTTTCTCATAAACTCTGTATTTTTTTGTGATTTATTTTAAAGAAAGCACACTTTTTTAAACACTTGTTTAAACACTTTAAACATGTTTTAGTCCCAAACTCAACAGTTTCGTTCTACTGTGAACATGCTTCTGGACAGCCGTGTTTATTACACACAACATAATCAATCGTTGCGTATTCCAGCCGTGTACAACTCCAGGTTATCATTTATATTAGATGGATAAATAAACAGCTCGAGCTGCTTCTCTGCAGTTGTCAGGCTGCATTTTGCTTTTCATCCTGTCAAACAAAACCATCGCTTCCACTTCAGCTCTCTCGGCAGGCAGCTGTGAAAACCGTTTTCTTCTCACTTATTCCAAACAAGTCGTGACTCATCAGTGTGTTCATCTGACTCAACACGGGCTCTGTACTGTACTCCTTCTCTGTCCGTGTTTGTGATCCGTGTCCTCTGTCCTGCATGTATGTGCAAAGTGTCTGTTCTCTGCTGCCCGAGGACGTAAAAGTGTGACTCTTTCTGGTTTTTATTCCTTTTTCTTGTGCCTGCTTTTTATCGGTGTGTCAGCAGCCAGAGAGGAAGGAATCGCCGTTTAATTGATGTTTTTTCTGTTTTGTTTTTTTGCCCGGAAGCTAAAAGTGAAGCAGAAAATAACACATGGTGCTGAGAAAGCTCTTAAAACACAGAAATGATTCATTTGGCCTTTGGTAAATATCGTAAACCAGGATTAGAAATGCTGGTAATAGTGATTTTATTGAGAAGAAGCAACTGTTAAATTGCCAAAAATAGTAGATCAGCTGATTTTTTTGTTTGTTTGCAGATAAGTGCAGCATGAACAGAGGAATCTTAAAGCAAACATACATTTTATTGTCCTCGTACTGTCAGATTTTCTTCATTTTATGTCATTTTGAACAGGCTAAACAAGCTGTTATGATGAATGAGTTTGATTTTTTTTTGACCAGACGGTTAGTGATGAAATAATGAACTGAGCGACCAGACGTTCAGGCTCACCGTCCGTCTGGCTGCTCTCACGTCTCCGCGGCCTTCCTCTCCTCTGTTTTTACTCTGTGATGCTCTGACTAACTTGTTGATGTGAGTTAATGAACTACAGTTTGTTCCAGACTCAGACACAGTTTCTCTGCAGAACGTTACGCTGTGCAAAAGCTCCACCTGGTGGCGGAGTCAGTGAATTACACTCACCTCCATCAGGCAGAATGAACAGTTTGGTTCATGATGTGGTTCGAGCTGGTCTCAGGTATCATCGCACCTCTTTGACAGACGAAACAGCCGTCGGTTTTGATTGTATTTGATTATAACACAGAGGTTACGATGACTCGAGTGACTCCATACAAGACACAGTGACGAGGAGACACACTTCTTCTTCTTCTTCTTCTTGACCTCCTTCTCCTTGACCTCCTTTTCTGTTTCAACTTTCTCCTTCTTTTTTTCTCCTCATTCTTCTTCTTCTTCTTCTTCTTCTTCTCCTTTTCATCTTGTCTTTCTTCTTCTTCTTTCTCTCTTTCTATTTCTCCTCCTCCTTTTTCTTCTTCTTCTCATCATCATCCTCCTCTTTCTCCTTCTTCTTCTGCACCTCCTTTTCTGTCTCAACTTTCTCCTTCTTTTTCTCCTCCTCCTTCTTATCCTCTTTGTTCTTCTTCTTGTTCTCCTCTTTCTCCTTCTTCTCCTCATTCTCCTTCTTCTTCTCCTCTTTTTCTTCTTTTTCTCATCATCATCCTCCTCTTTCACCTTCTTCACCTCCTTTTCTGTCTCAACTTTCTCCTTTTTCTCCTTCTGCTCCTCCTTCTTTTCTTTTTGTTCTTTAATCATCTTGTTCTCTTTGCTCCTCATTTTCTGTCTCTTTCTCCTTCTTTTTCCTCTCCTCCTTTTCTGTCTCCTCTTTCTCCTCCTTCTCCTTTTTTCCTTCTTCTTCTCCTTTGCTTCTTGTCTTTCTTTTTCTCCTTCTTCTCCTCCTTTTCCTTCTCCTTTATCTTTTTTCTCTTCTTGTTCTCCTCTTTTCCCTCTTGTCATTCTCATTCTTTTTCTAATTCTTCTTTTTCTCATTCTTCTTCTGCTCCTCCTCCTCCTCCTCCTTCTTCTACTTCTCTAAGTTTGACCTCCTCCTACTTGGAGGGACAGCGACTTGACGTTCAGCACCAGCAGGAACATCAACAGAAAGAAAAGAAACCCCCTCTGAGCATCATTTAGCTGCAAGAACAGACTGAAACCTAATAAAATGTAACGCTTGGATGAAAACTACCAACTATCGAGGCTGTAACGTCTTCTGGAGCACATTAAGCGTGAAACTAGGCACGAGGAGCCTCCTGGTGACATCTAATGACCAAACAGAGAACTTCAAGACGTCTCGTAGGATTCTGTAAACCAGGAGGTGTGAACTGCCTCCTGATCCGTCCTGCTCCTGTTTGTCGTCTCTCCAGAAAGCCGCTCGTTTCCTCTCGGCTTTGTTTTGGCTTTTGGGGGTTTTAGAGGTTTTGATGAGGCAGCATGCGACGCTCGAGGCCATCTGGACGGGGCTGTGGAAAACCTCCCAACGCCTCGGAGAAGGAAAACGCCGCCGTCTGAGTGCGTTCGTCGTGCCAGGAAGTGAAACAGGCCGGAAAAGAAATATTCCTCGAGTTTATTCCCCAAGTGTAGTCTGTTTAGATCGTGTTTTCCTGCATCATCACTCTGAGGATTTTTAGCTGCTGCAAGTTTAGACGAATGTGAAGGAGTTCCGTCCTCTAAAAGCATTTAGAGGACGGGACTGCTTCCCATAAATTAGGTTTGTTTTTAAACACAGAATTGCAGACTAATTTCAAGTTATTGTGGTTTGTCCGGAGGTGTTATTTGTGTTTGAGAAACTGCATTCAGCACTCTGCAAATGGTCCCTTTTTTTTTTTGTCGTGACATAAAAAAATATTTTGCCGCACTGCTGCAATTTTAGCTCAATAAATAAGCAGTTATGGACTTGTTAATTATGGGGCAAAGAAACACAAAATGACCGCGAATAGATGCAAAATGTCCACAACGAGAGGCAATGTGAGCAAAAAGAGACGCAAAACGAGCAGCAAGAGACTCGAAATGAGTTCAGTGAGATGCAAATTGACCAAAAAGAGATGCAAAATCATCACAATGAGACGCACAATGACCACGAAAAGATGCTACGTGACCACAAAGCGACCACAAAGACATGCAGAATGACCACAAAGAGAGCAAAGTTAACACGAAGATACTGAAAACAAACATGAAGAGACGCAAAACAACCAAAACAGGCACGTAAGGACCACAAGGTGATGCTACATTTCTATAAAAATGACGTGAAACAAGATGCAAAATGTCCACAATGAGGTAGTACGAGCAAAAAGAGACGCGAAACGAGCATCGAGAGACTTAAATTGAGCTCAGAGAGACACAAAATGACCACAAAGCGACCAAAAAGGCAGGCAAGGCGACAGAAAATGACCAAAAAGCGTGAGTTTGTGAGATAAGAGCGTATTAAAAACTCTCACCTAGCAAGAGTTTGTAATATGATGTTCTCATTTGACCAGAAAAGCACGACATCGATATCTTTCTGGGGTTATTTTTGGGGGCAGATGTTTAAATTACCGTGTGATGTTGCAAATCCACAACAAACTGCAAGGGAGGAGGTCGGGGTGGATGGATGGCTCAGCGTAGGTTTCTCTCCCTTTAAAAGATAATTATGGATCATTTCAACCTGGGTTTCTCATAAAGGGCCTTATGACGGACGCGAAAACCACAAAGAGATGCCGAGTGACACCAATGAGGCGCACAACGACCACAAAGGAGACGCAAAGTTATCACCAAGCTTCTGAAAACAAACATGAGGAGACACAAAGTGACCACAATGCATGAGAGCCAGAAAGAGACAAAAATATTCTGTTGATGCAGTAATAATGAGTCCGACACCAATCGGGATCCTGCAGGTATTTTCCCAACAAAACAAACCCAACATGCACGGCTGAAGCTCTGTCTTGGTGTTGCGGTAGATTTCTGGATGATTCCTCTGAACTGCTGGTGGAGAAACTGTGTCTGATCTGACTGATAACCTCTCACAGTCTTTGTCATGTGTTCTTACCCTTCTCTCTCTCTCTCTCTCTCTCTGTCTACGCTGTTTTTTTCTTCCATCTCTCTCCTCCCTCCTGTCTTCTCTCCACATCTCTTGTCTCTCTTTCACTGTTTCCCTTCTCTTCTCTCTTCTTCCTGCTCCATCCGACCATCAGGCATAACTCCAGATGCCTTGTAACGGTTCTAAAAAAAACAAAACAAAACAAAACAAACAAACTTGTCTGCTGCATGACGGACGCCTCGCCTCAACCCCCCCCCCCTTCAGCTTTGCGGTTTTCTTCAGCTCTGACTCCCCTCCTCTCTTTTTCTGTGGCGGGAAAAGTCTTCACGCCGGGTCGAGCCGGAGCGCTAACGTTGCTTTGTGCAGCCGCCCTCTCTGCTGAACAAATAAAGAAACGTGGAAGCAGAAGCTCTGCGCTGACTTGGTGGGAGAGGACCGGGGTGATGTTTTCTTTATGGCAACATGAAATCTTGTGCTTCTTACCTTGTTATTTCTCGCTGTCCTTTAACTCTAGCCTTTGCTCCTCTATTTCCCCTCTTTCTGTCACCCTCCAGTGTCTTTAAACTGTGCTTTCATTTTGCCTGTAGACTCTTTTAATAGGTTGGGGATTGACAGTATGACCTTAAACCTCTCTACTTCCCTTATTTAACTCTCTCCATTTTGACCTGGACTCCTTTGTCATATCGCTGAACTCTACAAAAAAATAACCTCCAAGAGTACCAAAAGCAACTCAACATGGAGAAAGTTTATTTTTTTATTGGGTAAAGTAACACGCCGGAACGTTAGCATGAGTTTTCCAGCTGCAGCGGCTCGAGAAATGTGCAAGAATAATATCTAATGTGTGAAGTTAAAACGGTTAGCCAAAGAAAAAGTACTTCATGAAGAGAAATTGAACTGCTTTGGAAATCAATTGATCCCATCATTCAGCAGAGAAGCCTCAAATCCACTCAGGATTTGAGGAATTTTACGACGAAAATGACTGCAAAGACGCACAAAATGACCACAAAGAAACTGACATAACAAGACAGAAATGACCATAAGGAGATGCAAACTGCAACAAAAAGTCCAAGAATGACCACAAAGAGACACAAAAAGGCTTGAAAGATGCATAAACTGTAACTAAAAGGCAAAAAAATGACCACAAAGACATAAACTACAACAAAAAGTCAAAACATTACCACACACACGCACAAAATGACCACAAACCGACAGAAATTACCGCAAAGACACGTAAACAACAAAAAAATGCAAACTGCACCAAAAAGTCAAAAAACGACCACAAAGAAACAAAAATTTCAAAAAAAAATTGACCACAGACAAACAAAAAATGACCACAAAAGAACGCAAACTGTACCAAAAAGACAAAAAATGAACACAGACAAACAAAAAATTGACCACAAAGAGACACAAACGACAACGAAAAGTCCAAAAATTACCACTAAGAGACAAAAACTGCAATGAACATACACAACATGACCACAAAAGGACACAAACTTCACCAAAAAGACAAAAAATTACCACAAACTGCTATAAAGAGACAATAAATGAACACAAAGAGATGCAAACTACAGCAAAAAGTCCAAAAAATTACCACAAAGAAACAATAATTTTAAGGAAAAGACAAAAAAATTTGACTACAGACAAACAAAAAATGACCAAAAAGATATGCAAACTGTAATAAAACACCAAAAAAACGATCTGACAGAAACACAAAATGACCACAACAAGTAATTAAACGACGACAACGGGACAAAAACAACCGGACTTTTTGTCTCTGGTGTTGGCGACCTGTTGTCTCATAATCCAGCTAACTAGTAAGTAAACAGAATTTAAAAACGGTGAAGGGAAAGTAGAGACTTCACAGCGTTTGGGTCAGAAATGATCAGCACACTTCGTTTAGCCTAATCAGACTGAACAAAGCAGCATTGTAAACAAAACCGGGACCAGTATGACAAAGGAGGGAACACCCGCCTCGGTCCAGGTCGGAGATGTTCAGAGTTAAAGCCTCCTTCCCTCCCCGTCTCTGGAGGCCGGGAGCTTCTCATGTGTCCTCTATCGTCCATTTAATTCAACATCTTAAAGAAAACCCTGTGTAGTGGTGACTCCAAGCATCTGGTCCAGTAGTGACGCTGTACATAATAACATGGAAGCACCTCGTCAGCATGATCGAGAGTCTGACTGTGGCTGCGTAGTCGCTAGTGTGTCACTCTGTGCTCATGTGTTCGCATCGATGTCAGACTAAACCTGCGATGTCAAAGAGAGACGACACGTGAGAGGTAACGGGAGTCGTGCACGCTGGGTTTAGAGGGTCGTGCATCCCGCCTGTGTACCTCCTGTATGTCTGTATATAGATGTGAGGCGGGGGGGAGCGTTTGTTGTTGTTGTTGTTGTTGTCGTCGCCGCATCGGTTGGAAATGTCCTGATCCTCGGCTCCTGCTACTAATCTCCTGCGTGTCCTGTCCCGTTTGTGCATCTGACAGTCTGTCTTTCTTAACTTCTAATAAAACCTAAACTCTTTGCTCACCTGAACTCGTGCCTCTTTGTGTGTTTTCCTTCTCTCTCTCTTGCTTTTTTTTTTTTTTTTCTGTGTCGTAACCGACCGAGCTCTAAACCTTTAATACTTTCAGCGGCAGCGACACACTCACTTCACTCTGGCTGGAGGAGAAACAGCTGTTTTTAGTCGACTTGTGTGATAAACGTTGGACCGAAAAGCTAAATTCCAACAGCCAGAGCATGTTTGATCTGGTCAGAAGTCAACACTGCATCATCATCATACTCGTTACTTTCTCATAATCGCTATTGATTTCTGCATTTGGTTGAATAAAACTGCTCAAAGGAATTGTATACATTGATAGAGATGGAAAGTTCATGAGAAAACATCACATAAGAACTGAGTTTTAATTCACAGACTGAATGTTATGTTTGAAGTAGAAAGGGGACGTTTTGCTCGCAAGTAAATATAAATATTTTTGCCTTACCAACTTATTTATTTATTTATTTGTGGGTTATTCTGTTTTTTTT
>NW_007577850.1:233362-235722 GCF_000690725.1 Stegastes partitus | reverse complement strand
CACTTGTTAAGGCTGTAAAAATGTAAATATCTATAATATGTAGGATCACCATAAACAGCTGTGGGCAACTGTACATATTAATTCCAGTATATTAAAAAAAAAGTTTTATTAAAATAAACAATCAAAGAAATCAAATTTTGAAGGTGCAACAGTTGCGTGGCTTTTTATTGCAGTTAAAAATGGGCCCACGGTTAACAAAAGGAGTAAAAACAAAACCTGCATTAAGTAGCGTAAAAATCATTTAATTCTTTCCTGTATGACAGCATCAGGGTTTCAACTCTTAATTTAAATATATATGATGAGAAAAATACTCATATTTACTGTTTACTTCGGCTCCATTTTCTCTGTCAGGAACGAACGCTGTATTTTTAAAAATTCAAACGCTTGAAAGCGCTTAGCTGCAGTTCCTCTGACCACAGGTAGAGGGCAGCACAGCTCATATGTTGTGCTTCATTGCAGACAAGAAAATAAAAACCAGAATGAATCGCTAATTTAAGTGTGACAAAATTTTGAAATGTTAGATTATCCTCAAAACTTCAAAAACATTAAAAGATGAACTATCAGCATGAAGAATGTTAGCTACCTAGCTAGCCGGGCTAAAACTTCCCAATCTGTACCCGCTGTTTGTTCGTCTGTGTGCAGTAGTTCTCACGTGAGCATTATTTCAGTAAGAGTTCATCAGCTGGTGTTGTAGTCGGGGCTCATCTCAGACAAGAAGCAGCTCACTGGTCCAACGCTAATGTCTGTTCGGTGTTTTCCTGCCCGTCCTGCTGTGAGTCGGTGTAACGCTGTGACGTTTCCCACCAGGACGGCTCTGGTGCTCTGAAGAGGAGCGGCTCCTTCAGCAAGCTGCGAGCGTCGATCCGTCGCAGCAGCGAGAAGCTCGTCCGCAAGCTGAAGGGCGGCAGCTCGACTCGGGACGGCGAGCCCAAAAACCCCGGGTAACTATGAACCCCTCCACCAACCCCCACATCCACCAAACCCACCGCTGCAGCACCTGGCCGAGCCGACGGGCGGCAAACTAACCAAAACAAAACTAAAGAAGGGATTCTGCTTTGCTGGTGGTGAAGTGGTGAAACTCTAAAGCTGCGTTTGCACATGAAATGACGGAGGAGCTTTTACTGCCTGTTTCCCATCGCATCTGTTTTTTTTTTTTTTTTTTATTCGCTCTGCCTTCAAACTGCTGTTTTATCGTTCAGGTTGGTTGGTAGCGACAGAAGCAAAGGTTAGAAAGTGTGAAACAAATAAAGTAGTGTAAACTTGTAGTAGTGGAGTAAAAAAAAAATAAAGGTGCAATACTTTCAGTAAGAATCACCCACAGATGTAAATGGTGATATGTGAAGATGGAAAAACAACTAGAGGGAGAAAAATATTTATACTTGCAAACATTTACACACGTTTTAATATTGTCATTAAAAAAAAACAGTAATTTGGGACAAACGTGGTAAAACTAGTAGCACTGTTTTGATAAAATAGTTCTAATAAAATACTATGATTACACAAATTTGAAAGTAGAAACTGGTGAAGAATGTCGGAGTATTTCTGGAATTAATTCACAATAAATACGGCTGTGATAGATCAACAGGACAGGTGCAGTGTTTTCAGTGAGAAACCTCTGAAATGATCTTAGTACACGTTGAAGTAAAAATTATAAAGGTGGAAAAAAGCAGCGCGCAAAGTGTTTTACGGACAAAGAATATACGTGAAAGTTTCAGTATTTTGAGAAAACGGTTACAGTGCAGTCGTACAAGTTATTGTATTTTTAGAAAATGGTTGTGATACGAAGGCCTGAGAGTGAAACAGTGCGATGCTGCGAACAGTCACGTAGTTATTCGTGCTGTAGTGAGAAAATTAAAACAATTAAAGCCGCAAACGGCGATGGACGGGTCCTCGCCCTACGCTTAGCGCACGTCGGGATGTGGCGCAAATGTCCTCCGGGCCAGACTCTGATTCGGCGTGTTGAGTTTGAGGCAGATCGGAGCACATGCGGCCTAGTTACGAGCCACAACATTGTTGCAATTGTGCCGATGTCATCATCAGGATGACATATTCAAAGCCCTACAACATTGTTGCAATTGTGACGATGTCATCATTGAACATGTTAATGGGCTTTTTTGTGCATCACCAGTTGTTACACATGTGTGGCGAAGTTCGTAGTTGTAGGTGAAACGTAGCCACGATGGGACTCTGTTGAAATATTGTAGGGGGCGCAGTTGAGCCGTGTTGCATTTTAGAGCTTGGAGCGGGGAGACTCAAAATGACGTTTCTTTTGGCAGAAAAATAATAATAATAATAATAAACCTAACAGTTACAATAGAGTCCTTGCACTGCTCGTGCTCAGACCCTAACTTTTAGTATTA